>NC_067240.1:7587500-7840000 GCF_019924925.1 Ctenopharyngodon idella | reverse complement strand
CTGTTTTATTTTCCCGCTCTCTTCATCTTGTTACATCAGGACTTTAGGGCTCTTACATTAAAGTTTAAATCTACAACTCTCTATGAAGCCAGTTTTGATGAATTAAACAAGCTCTGCTATTCTGCTCTCGTCCCAGCCCCTCTTTCATTCTCCCTCGCTTTTGTTGTCTTCTTTTCGCTTTGTCTCTCTCTCTCTCTCTCTCTCTCTCTCCCATAATCCCTTGCATTTCTCCCTACTCGCCTCTGTCTCATTTCCTTGTCTTTCTCTCTTCTTTTCTCTGTTCTTAATTTATCTGCTTGTACTGTCTCATATGGAGGACCCAGACCGTGGAGAGTTTCGGCTCACATATGAAACAGCAGACGTGCTGTTGGGAGCCGTACAGGGGCCCAGATGTTTATAGGAGGGTAGTCGACTCTATGAAGACACTCTTTTTCTTTGATTAAACTTTGGAATGACTCCTATTCCCTCCTCTTTTAGAAATCCGCCTCAATCACAGCTTACACACACAATCTGGAACAGCACACCAGGTGCTGGGAAAAATGGTGTTGTGTATATAAGGTGTGAGAGAGAGGGGAGGGGGCCCACATCTGTTCATATTAACTGTCAGAAATGCATTGTGTGCGCGATTATAAGCTTATTGCTGGTGTGTGGACACCTGTCTTTGCACGTGTGTGTGGACATCCCTTATAATACATCCTTTTCTGAGAAGTTTTGCTTGGATTATGTACCTTTATGAGCATTTTAAATGCTTTAAATGAAGTCTCGTTGGTGGAGTGGCTTAAAGATTTGAACTGGTAACCAAAAGGATTTAAGTTTGTGTCCCCCTGCATGGAAAATTGTGTTCCAGAGGGGGGAAAAAATAGTCTGGAATGACGAAAGGGTGAGTAAATGAAAATTTATTTTTGTTTTGAATTGTCTTTTTAACTAACATGGGATATTTACTTTGCAGTCTTATTTCCCCATTAAACCAATGAGGGCAAATTCAGGCCCTTGTAAATTCATTCACATTCAACTATGGAATATTGAAAAAATAGATGCTTGTTTTTATTTGTCCTACAGCAGCGGTGTCTTGGCAACCTTGTGTTTTAGAATAAGCTGAGTAATGAATTATAAACATCAAACTATTGAGTGTCCTATAAAGCTCTTGATTGGAATTTATGATCTCAAGTAAACTTTCCATGAGGTCGGAGTAAGGACAGTTTGGATATTTGATTTTTTTCTAATTATGTCTAAGTGCATTTCACTCTAATGGATGCAACTAGTGCTGACTGAATGCCGTGGGCTTTTTGTGTTTCATATCGTATTTGTGCCGTTTGTTCATTGTAGAGATGCTGTCTAAAGGGAGATGCGGAAGGGAGGTATGTACAAAGAAACCCTACATTTTTCTCCTCAGTTCAGTGTTATTTTGCTCTTCGTTGCATTCTGGCTCTGATTTAACAAAGCTATAAAACTGCCCTAGCTTAACAAGTAGCTACACAACACGTGGTCGCCTCTCTGAGGGACCGGTCCTTGTTCCTGCTGCTGAGACTGCATATGCGGGTTGCTGTGCTCCGTACTAATTGCCAGCTCTTGTCAGTTAATTGTGGATTGTGGTGTTTGAAGTGTTCTGATGTATCAGGGCTCTGATGTGGACGAGTGTTCACAGGCCAGTGCGTTCCACAGCGCGCTTCACTCATTAATAACGGGAGGGGTGAGCGAACAGGGGCGGCCATGTTTTAATCATAGAGAGAGTAAAAGTTTGACTGTGTTCCCGTCAGCTGAGCCTGTTTGCTTGGAGGGAAATGTTTTGATCCTTTTTGTCATATACACCCCCAGATCCCAGTGCAAACAGAAAAAAACACTACAAGATTTCAGAGGGTTTTGTATCCACTGAAGTCACAGTTAGGGATGGGTGATATATTGAATTATATATATTTATACAACAGTTCTTTCTGGTTCTCAAATCTGATTGGCTGATAGCTGTGCGATATTGCGATCGTCCACTTATGGCGACTGTCATGGCGGTTGAGCAAATCCACCATTATTTTTATAAACACTACTGTTATGTCACGAAATGTAGTTTTAATTTTACAATTTGTTTTGCCGCTTTCGGTGTGAGCTCCAGGCGGCCGTTCAGCGCACATTTACCAGCAAAGAACAGCTTCATCTTGGCCAGTCCTTCGGGAATTTGCTGCTGGCTCTTATGTAGAGGTTAAACGAGATATAATTCATTTGAGGTATATCAAACGGGCAGTCTTTGGTCTTATTAATCTCTTACTTGTTCCAGAGCAAAACGATTTAAGGGGAAAACTAAGTTTCATAACTTTATATTTAGGCTATAATTAACTTAAATCCTGTACTAGAGCACTACTTTTGTACGTTTGACTGAATTGTTTGCTTGTGTTTAAGTCTTTTATAATGGCTATTTTTGTTCATTTAAATATTGTTGTTCAATAAATATTATTTTATATAAATAATATGCCCTACTTGAGAAAGGGTCTGTCAATATTATCAGAGAAAGTTACATTATTACGCCATTAGATGGTGGCAAAGACTTTCTTGAGTGAGTAAGTCAGAACAAGGAAGTTGTTTTAGCGCAGTGGGAAATCCCCTTAACTTTTAAAAGGACAAAGATATCGCTTTTTTTTTTTTTAAATAATGGATATAATGTTATGGACATCGACCTGAAGAATGAATGCTATATCAGATGCAGGTAATACACTCGTTTAGTCGATTTCTCTCTTATAACATCATAATACTCTATCTACAAAATACAATAAGTTTCAATGACGTTCCTTCGTTATTAGTTCTAAAGTGTCGTTTTAGAATTTTTAACAGAGGCTTGGGCTCAACTGTTAAACTGTCAACTTGAGATTTGAATCCGTGGCAGAAGTAGTTCCACACAAAAGATGGTTTTAAAAGACACTCTTTTGTTCTTATTTATTTACACACTTGTGCCGATAAACTGTTGTATAAACGCAATATCACACTCGCAGCTATGCGATATGGCTGTATATCAGCATGCTGTGATTATATCGCACTGCTACTCGTGACATTGCTCATATAATCTTCCTCTTTATCTGTCTCTCTTCTGGTCCCTGAGAGGTATTTTTAATTAAAGGTCTGTATGTGTGTGTATGTGTGGTTCTGTACAGATCCAGGCCTGCTCCCTCAGCCAGGGTTATGCCATCAGTAATTACCCTGCTCATTAACGCAAAGGGGAAAGCAGACAGGCCTGACTGTAGCAGGCTTCTCACACTTGGGCCCCACTGCGGATGACGGGGCTAAAGCTCTCGGGGTGGACTGAGTTAGGAGTCTATTACGCAGTCATGCTAAGTAAAGAAGGTTAAAGGATCTTCTCCAGCCCTGGAGAGCACAAGGTAGGCGTCTGGTAAGGCGCAGCGCACCATTATACTTGATTAGTTGACGTTATCGAGATGCTTTATGAGAAATGATTGCAGTGACTCACAGAGGTCGACTCAAGTTGAGTGCTTGCCTGGCCTTTATTAGCACAAAGCACACAACCGCAAGAAACACGTTTAGAAAGTACATTGAAAGTGAATTTAGAGAGCAAAGGTTGTTGTTTTCTTTAACATTTCTTGTTTTGCAGTACAGGCCACTGAGGTCAATTCAACATTTTAAAGTGTGGGCTATAGAGGTCCAGGCACCTGAACGGCTGCAAGGCTTTTACAGGCATTTTAGAGGCTCTGAAACAGGGTCCAAAACGCTACACCTGTCAATAGGAGTTTCATTTTTAAGGGGCCAGCATGACAAATATCTTTATATTCATATTGCCAAAGCATTTGCTGTGTGCAATTTAACAGTGCAAAATGAGAGTAGTGCAAATCAAAATGAAGAAAGAAAAATACAATTGTAAATTGCTTGCGCCAAAGCTTGCGGTACTAATTCTAAAACGTCACTTTAGTGAAGTTATTAGTTTATTCGAGTATTATTGAGTAGAGTAGTATTATGAGAGAGAGAGCGCTTGCAATTACCTTTCTTCATCATAGCTTTCATTCTCTAGGTCAAGTCATAAATTCGTGAAAAATAAATCCCTTTGCCATGTCTGTGTGTGCTGATGAAAAAGCAATTTTTCAAATAGGCATTATCTTTATAAATAAACCACAGATTTGAGGTTTAAATAACTACATTCTTGCCTGAAAAACTCGTAACCCTTTAAAACCGGATGTGTCGTCGGCGACATATAAGTAGTATATGTATGCGTGTATGAAAAATATTTCTCCTGAATGAAAACTGTGCAACCAAGTGTCACAAAAAGGCATGTATATATGTAATATAGTTGAATTTTCAAGTTTGAAGTGTTAGATTCTTTCGATCATCATTTTTCTCTTTTTTTCTAAATAAAAATCAAAACAATTTTTCTTGTTTTTTTTTATTTTTGGCTATTTAACTTCTATTTACAAACTCGCCATACATATTAATGGTCAATAACTGTAATTTATTGAAACCCAGTTGTTTTCTGAAAAAAATGACACCTTGCACTTGAAGATAGCACATTGGTTGAGAATTTTATAATAAAAAAATAATAATATGTGAAAACGGGCTATTTTAGCTTTAGGTTCTAAAGGGTTAAAACTACATTTCGTGGCACAACAACAGCAGTATTTCAAAAATTATAGTGGGTTTTCTCCTCCGCCATAGACCTTAGTCAGGTTAGATGCAATATTGAATTTAAAGCAGATGAAAACAAGGCTGTGAGGGATAGACATACTTTACAATGGCACACTGTATGAAGGTCTTAGATCACATAGTTTTCGCAACTTTTAAAAAAAGTTTTATGGAGTTTTTGTCTACTGAAAGTTTTTTTTTTTCGGAAAGACATTTCGCTGGCTGAACAATTGAAATGTTGTTACAACAGTATAATCCACTGAACGCACTGTATTCTATCCCTCACAGCCTCGTTTTCATTCCTGTCAAAAATTAAATATGGCGCTACTCTAAGATCTTTTGTGGTTTGCTGGGAGAAATGCTGCCTGTCTAGAATGTGCAGAGACAAGTGGAGTTATACAAACAGTGAACAGTCCCAGTACTGATACAGGTGCAATATCGCATTCCTGGAAGGCCTCTCAACCAATCAGATTTGAGGACCAGGACTAACAATTGTGTATATATATATATATATATATTCAAGGCACTGGAGGTTTAATACCTCTAATGTGATCATACATAGCATGAAAAATTTAGATTTATTAGGGTACCTTTTGGCCTCTAACAGCTGGATGTGATTTTGTGTTGGTCTGTGTTTGTGTGTACGTGTGGACCAGCAGCCCGCTGTGTATGCAGGCACCACACCATGTCACCCCCCATTTGGAGAGCAGAGGTCTGCATCTGGGTGAGCTTTTCCAGGCGTGAGCTACAGGCATCCAACGGCACCCCCTCCCTCCCACCAACCTCTCCTCGCCTCCCCTCCCTGCTGATTTGATTAGGCCACTGTCTCCCTGTGCCTGTAATTGCATTTGCCTGTTGCTGTGTGTTTAAGAATAGCCTCGGTCCCCGTAGCCCTCCCCTCCTGATTTCCCAGCTGCCTCGAGGAGCACTCGGGATAACAAGTCGTCATGACAACCCTACTCACATTGTGGACTCATTCTGCACTCACTGACTTTGCATTTTCTGTCCTGGGTGGGTTTTTTAATAGTTTTTATATATATATATATATATATATATATATATATACATGTGCTTATACATGTGTGTACATGAGCTCATTCCTTGAGGTTAGATTTCACATGTGCGCTTTGCTAGAGAGAACGATCATTCTACCTGCATGTGGTGGCCACAAATCTGTACGTGCGACCCCATTTTTGTCACCCCTTCCATTACGTCATGTTTCTAAACAGCCTTATCATCTTTACGGCCGGTTCAAGGCCCGTCCTGCTGATGACATGTGGCGTCCCAGTGTTTTATATCAGCGCAGACAGTGGCGGCCCACTGCAGTGCAGTACGGTGGACGGCCTCTCCCAGCAGCTAACAACTAGACCCCTGTGATCTTTTACAAGAGCCTGGCCCGGGATAAATCATTAAGTACGAGCTGTCCTCTAATCGCTAAATTACCCACGGAAGGCGAGCATTCACTGGAGCCGGGGCCCGGAAAGAACCGCGTATCCCCTGCCAAACCATCACTAGCTGCTTATAAATTGTAGTGAGCAGATGGGTCAAGGTTTTGATTTGGTCGTGACCCGTGCTAATAAATCCGTATGATATAAGCTGAGGAAAGCTTGTGCAGACACAAGCCTTTTTTTCACTCCTAGAGTCCCACTGCAGTGTAACCGTCCCAGGAGTCTTTGCAGTAGCATACGGTATCGGGGATAGAGAAGAAAACTGGACAAAAACGGGGGAATCAGTAAATCAATACGTTAAGCTACGTGAGCGCACGCACACGTGTGCACACACTGAGACACAGGAAAGAGTTGCACTTGCCAAAAGACATTTTATTGTTTTAGAGGGTGTGTGGGATTTTTCTCTCTTTCTATTACCAGTTTTGGATCATTAAGCTATTGATTTTTGTTTGGCCGTGTAAGTGGTTTGCCAGGTCCCTGCAGGGAGAGCCAGGCAGGACTTTTTCTAGTTGTGACAGACAGTCCAATCCTCCCCTGGGCCACACTGTGCTCCAGGCGTGCCGAGAAAGAGAGGAACCTCCGAGAGTGATACACCGGATCAGGAAGGAGTTTGTTCAGGTTATGAAAAAGGTTGGTGAGCAGTCAGCAAACAATGGCTGTGTTTGGATTGAGAAATACTAGCATACTAACTAAAAACTGCCCAAAATGAACTATATTCTATACAGGTTTAGCAAACCAGTCCGACAATGAGTCAAATTTGAAATTTAGGCTGGATTTGGAATAGCATACTAGGATACTACTCTTAATATTTCTGCCATATAATAATATAAACATATGGCAAATAGTAAGACTAGTATGCTATTCCAAATTCAGTCACTAGAATCACTGATATTGTTACTTCTAGTTTATGTGTCACACTAGAAAGATCAGTTTGAAAACATTGCATTGTGGGAAATATTGGCGAGCTTGTTCTCTGTGTATTTCATGCATACTGTATCCTGCAGAAAAAGTGAGAGTAGTATGATGTTCTTAGTTATGACATAGTCTGCACGAATTGAAAGAATAAAAGAAGTACGCGCACCAAAAAAATTCAGTCGAAATAAATTCAGTCGTTTTTACTGAAGATATCCAATATACATAGTGGGGAGGAAAAAATTGTACCTAAAAAAATAATAATAAATTGGCAAAAATTGTGCCTAAAATGAAATTAGCAAACATTTCAAGTGGTACCAAAAGATGTCAGCTCAAATTAAACTCTTAGAAAGAGGCTGTGGGCCTCATTTATGAAACATGAACAGAACTAATTTGTTACCAAATTTGTTTTGCTAAATTACCACACTCCATTTACATTAGAATGGTTTTAGGAGAAATTCAACAGACGAAACAAATACAAGTACTCGTTTTCAACTCGTTTTCACATTTTTTTTTTTAATTTTTTATTTGCTATAAATATTTATAATTTCTTGTGTGCATAAACTGGTGCAGTACTTGACTGTATTTTTTCATATATAGAATTCATCCTAAAACCATTCTTACATAAACTGAATGTGATCATTTATGTAAGAATGTTTTTACAATTTATTTGAATTTGTTCTGTTTGTTCTTCATGAATTGAGGCTCGGAGAGTTTAGTTTGAGCGGATCGCTTGAAGTGTGCTTTGAAAGTCATTAAAGACTTCCTTTTAATGGCAAGAGTCCATAGTATTTATTATTCATAATTTGTTTGGTACAGTCAGTGCAAATTATCTTTATTATACCTCCAAGTACAGTGTCATGTTAAAACATCATTTTTAGACTTTTTGTTGCCAGGCCAACAGTTCGAACTTTCTGAAACAGTCTTCAAAGCCAGTGTACTTGAAATTCTGCCACTGTACGTGACTGCGGTCCTTTGTCGAGTGCTAATGTTCTTTGTCCTGACAATAAAAACCAGCTTGTGAGATTTCCGCCCCATCTCCATCCCCCAATGCGGGAGACTATGTGTTCTGACCCAGGCCTTCATTAGAAATTCACGGACACAATTTGGGTGAAATTTTTTAGCATTAATAATGAAAGCGATGTCCCTGCTGCACGGGGGCCGGGCTGGCGGTCTTGGCCGCCCTCCCGACTGTGCAGAGGGTGTCTACAAATGAAAGAGTAAATTAAGGAGAAAGAGGAGCTCCTGTGCTGCTCTTACGCCCCGTGGGGAGAGGACACTATTTCATTTCTCTTCAAAGAGCGGAAATATGAAACAGTGTTTCCTCTCAGCCGTCACCATCCCTATCTTTTTCTTTCTTTCTTATTCTCTCTCTCATCACCCCTCCCTCTTTGAGGAGCATGTTTTAAATTATTAAAGATTTTAATCATTGTTCTAAAATGCTACTGACTGGCTGGCAGGGGGCATGGGGGGTGCTGTTGGTGGGGGCAGGTCGTTTCGAGGGGTGGCAGGGGGTCTGTGGAGGCAGGAACGATTATGTTTTAGAAAGTGCTTGAAGTGACTGCTGCTCTTTGCTGTCCTTGCCACTCTGAGGGTGAATGAGTTTTTACTCCATATTTCTTTCATTTGAGTGTGTGTGTGTGTGTGTGTGTGTGTGTAGCCTTTCGTCTGGTCTACATTGCAGCTTATTCTGGCCATGAACCACCAAATTAAACATAAAGCCTTTAGATTGTATACATTTTTTTTTTTTTTTTTCCCCCACAGGTTTTAGGGGCAGTTTAGTTTTGTTATTAATTAATACTTTTATTTAGCAGGAATGCATTAAATTAATCAAAAGATTTATATTTCAAATACATTGTTATTTTGAACTTTCTATTCATCAAAGGAGCCTTAATAATGTTTCATGGTTTCCACAAAAATATTGAGCAGCACAACCGTTTTCAATGTTGATAATAATAAGAAATATTTCTTGAGCACCAAATCAGCATATTAAAAGTTTCTTCTACTCACCAAGGCTGCATTTATTTGATCAAAAATACAGTAAAAACAGTAATACTGTGACATTACAATTTAAAATAACTGTTTTCTATTTGATTATATTTAAATGTAATGTATTCCTGTAATGGTAAAGCTGAATTTTCAGCATCATTGCTCCACTCATCACCCTGTTTTTATGCGTATTTTGAAGTATCGTATCAGAAACGAGTGATGGAAATGGCAAATTTCGGAAAAAAAAAATCCTTTAATTTGCAAAAAGTTTTTTATGCTCGCTTGAGGTGGTTTTTTGACTTGTGCAAAAGAGTTAATGCGAATAATGGGAGATGGATTCGGTAAAATTTATTTACAGAATAAATTTTGACGTAGCATATATTAAACCCACATGACTAATAGACTGTTTTATGGTGTTTTATTTACTGCTAGTTACTAGGTTACCAATACCGTAGGCGGCGATTTATGTTTTTGCCGGTGGGTACCGATACTCCATCTTATCTTTCTCTCTGTGCGATTGTGCGCCTGATGATTTCATTACACAAAAGTTAGGCGCTTCTCGTGAAGAGAAAAACACGCAAATACATTGAGACTAGCATGGAATTTTCTCACTTAAGCCACTGCCTGCTGCTGCTTCTGACTGCTTTTAGAGGAAAAGCTGCCCATAACGGCTGGTCTAGGATCAGTTTTCTCCGTAATAATAGCATATTGGTTTGGCTAACGATCCAGTGTGTAAGGTTTCTATTTACAACGTGTTTGCAGTTTTGCAGCGTTGAGCAATGTAGCCAATCACAAAGATATCTGTTGAGTTCTTGAACTCGATGGCCAATCAGAGGTGTTTAAGTTAGCACTGAACAAAAACTCCAGACGCCTGTGACCAATACCATCGTCATCCGCTCAAACAACTTGATGGAAACTCACCTAATTCGCATTTCTTTTGTTTGTTTGTTTGTTTTTGGTTTTTTTGTGAACTTTGAAAAGATTCACTTCACTTTTGGATGGAAACCCAGCTAAGTGTCACATGATCCTCCAAAATTCATTCTAATATGCAGATTTGGTGCTCAATAAACATCTATTATTGTTAGGGATGCACCGATCCGATACTCAGATCGGGTATCGGCTCCGATACTGCCATTTTTTCCGGATCGGGTATCGGCCGGATGGAACCGATCCAAATCCGATATTGTGCATGTAGGCTACTATTCTGTGTTATTGTTAAGCTCCACAAAAGGCACAAAAACATTCAAAAGCACCATAAGGTTTCCGTGCACTATATTCCAAGTGTTCTGAAGCCATTCCATAGTTTAATTTGAGGTACAGATAAATATTTAAGTCGTTAAATTAAAGTTCACGTAAATGCCTCCCTCCGCTGCGGCTGTCAGTCATTCTCCATTCAGCATTCAAACTGCGTGTCGCGTTCGGTTACGACAGTCAACACAATGAAACTCTCTCCAAGATGAACCAATGTTTCTATTATTATACTTCATCTGTAGACAACGATACCGGTAATACAATACGCATCAATAAATCTTCATTTTGTGCTTTGAACTTTTCAATGCGGAGCGCTGCCGCTGAGCGCTGTGACTCTTCAAGCGCATCATGCTTCAAGCGCATCATTCTGCACACAGGATGCGCATAAGCAAAAAAAAAAAAAAACTCCGCTATAAATTTAAAAGAAATATCTTTTCATTTTATAGTATAGCCTATATATATAAATATATTTAGTTTGTCATATATGACTCAAACATTCATGAAAAACAAGTTATGAGTCATGGATGAAGGAATCAGCTGGACTCCTGTTTATTTTGAATGTCTACCAAGCTAGTGAAGCTATTGGTTTATTTACAGTTGTTGCACTGATGCACAATTATTTAATAAATTATTCACTACATTTGTGTCTGTTTGTTATTTTGTTTTACAAAGTTAGGAAAGTAATGTTTAAGTCAAGCCTGATACCTTGCACAAAAGAATGATCCTAGTTTCTTCCACACATTGAGGCATACAGTTTTTTAGGTAATTTAGCACTTTTTTTATTATTACTTGAATATCGGATCGGTATCGGTATCGGCCGATACTGAATCCCAGGTATCGGAAGCGAAAAAAGGTGGATCGGTGCATCCCTAATTATTGTAATTGATGTTGAAAACAGTTGTGCTGCCTAACATTTTTGTGAACCATGATTAATTTTTTCAGGATTCTTTGAACATTAGCATTTATTTGAAATGTAAATCTTTTGTAACATTATAAATGTCTTTACTGTCTCTTTTGATCAATTTGAATGCATTCTTGCTGAATAAAAGTATTGATTTTAATACTTTTTTAGTACTAATCCAAAACTTTTGAATGGTAAATGTACAAGATCATTGAAAATGTTCAGTGGCAGTGCAGTGTTTTTTTTTTGTTTTTGTTTTTTTCTTTCATTTTTGTGGCTGACACTAGCATTTTTCTGTCATTGCCGTGACATTTATTTATAGTTTATAGTTTAGGTCATTACTGTATATAATTTAACTACCTCTTCCAGTGCCCATAGAGCACATTACTAAGCAGGCAATTGTCTTGTTCAGCCAAAGGCTCATGCAATAGGCAGTTTATTGTTGCTGCTGGACTCTTAGAGACTTCAACAACACTGTGTTTTAATGCTGTTGTCTGTAAATCAATACCACACTACATGCAGATTCCCAACTCCCACAGTTATCTTGTCCCTGATTGTAGCTGAAACATTTCTGGTTCCTGGTTCTCCGAGGGATTTGAGTTCAATAGTCTGGTGCTGATTTGAAAAGGTTTTAATCAATTCCTGAGGATTAAATTGGGAATCTATCTGTTTCACTTCACTTTTGGCAGGCCTTCCTGCTGTCACACTTAAAGCCTCAGAGTTTGTTGCCTTCGCTACCGAGAATCCTCCGAGGTGCTAATAAGATTAGCTTCGCTAGGTGTACACACATGCAAACATCTGTGAGCATGGGAAGAGGATGGATGTCGCAAACCCTCGGAGACTGAATCAAAATAACCCAGCTGTGCTCCGCACTCATCTTGAAGGGCTTTGCTGACCTTTTCCGAGGAATGTCGCCACTCTGGTGTTAGTCACATGAATGACAGCCGTGTATGTGTGTGTGTTAAGAGGAGCCGGTGGGTGCTTGGCTGATTCAGCGAGAGAAAGAGATAGCAAGTGCATTCATTGGAAAGCAATAGTCTAATAATGTACATGTGAGTTTATTGAGTTTATTGTTAAGGAGCGGATGGGGGCACATCTGCACAAGAGTCTATTCTAATGAGCGCAGATGGAGTCTGTGATTCCGAGAGTGAGCATGTGACGTCAGTCAGCCTCCACACATACACACACACACACACACATAAACATACACGGCTGGTGCGATCTGTGTTTCCAGCCAGCATTTGCTTTCCAGTCTGTCACTTTCAAAGAACTACTACAATATAATGAAAAACCTGTGGTTTAAAAGTTTAGGGTTGGTAAGATTTTTTAATTATTTTTTTTAAAGTATTATTTTATGCTCAACAAGCTTTCATTTATTTATTCAAAAATAGAGTAAAAACTATGGAAGCCCGTTTCCACCACTAAATAAAAAAATAAAAACGGTAATTGCGACTTTTTATCTCAGAATTCTGACTTTTTTTTTCTTACATTTGTGAGATATAAACTCACAATTGTTTGAAACGTTATATCTCGAAATTGTGACTTTATATTACGCAATTGCGAGTTTATATCTCAGAATTGTGACTTTATATCACGCAATTACGAGTTTATATCTCAGAATTGTGACTTTATATCACGCAATTGCGAGTTTATATCTCAGAATTGTGACTTTATATCACGTAATTGCAAGTTTATATCTCAGAATTGACTATATCACACAATTGCGAGTTTATATATCAGAATTGTGACTATATCATGCAATTGCGAGTTTATATCTCAGAATTGTGACTATATCATGCAATTGCGAGTTTATATCTCAGAATTGTGACTTTATATCACGCAATTGCAAGTTTATATCTCAGAATTGACTATATCACACAATTGCGAGTTTATATCTCAGAATTGTGACTTTATATCACGCAATTGGGAGTTTATATCTCAGAATTGACTATATCATGCAATTGCGAGTTTATATCTCAGAATTGTGACTTTATATCACACAATTGCGAGTTTATATCTCAGAATTGTGACTTTATATCACGCAATTGGGAGTTTATATCTCAGAATTGACTATATCACACAATTGCGAGTTTATATCTCAGAATTGTGACTTTATATCACGCAATTGCAAGTTTATATCTCAGAATTGACTATATCACGCAATTGCGAGTTTATATCTCAGAATTGACTATATCACGCAATTGCGAGTTTATATCTCAGAATTGTGACTTTATATCACGCAGTTGGGAGTTTATATCTCAGAATTGTGACTTTATATCACGCAATTGGGAGTTTATATCTCAGAATTGACTATATCACGCAATTGCGAGTTTATATCTCAGAATTGTGACTTTATATCACGCAGTTGTGAGATTATATCTCGCAATTCTGACTTTATAACTCGCAATTGCGAGATAAAAAGTCGCAATTACTGTTTTTATTTTTTTATTTAGTGGCGGAAACGGGCTTCCATAAAAAACAGTATTATTGCGAAATATTGTTATAATTCAAAATAACTGTTTTCTATTTTAATGTATTTTAAAATGTAATTTATTCCTGGGATGGCAAAGCTGAATTTTCAGCATCATTACTCCAGTCTTCAGTGTCACATGATCCTATATCAGTTTTGAAGACAGTTGTGCAGCTTAATATTTTGTGGAAACCATTATACATTTTTTCAGGATTCTTTGATAGATAGAATGCCCAAAAGAACAGCATTTCAGACTTCTGTGACATTATAATAATG
Source organism: Ctenopharyngodon idella (assembly GCF_019924925.1). Classification (NCBI taxonomy): domain Eukaryota; kingdom Metazoa; phylum Chordata; class Actinopteri; order Cypriniformes; family Xenocyprididae; genus Ctenopharyngodon; species Ctenopharyngodon idella. Next base: position 7,826,145 of record NC_067240.1, on the reverse strand, counting down.
TCTTTACTGTCACTTTTGATCGATTTATTGCATCCTTGCTGAATTAAAAAACTTTTAAATAATGTTGCTTGCAAAAAAAAAATATTTTGTCAGAGTACATTTACAGTATGTATACTTTTTCTAGTGTACACTGATTTGTGACTTGACCGATTGTTTAAAAAGAACCTGCTCATAGGAGTCATTTGTTCATGAATTAGAAAGTTTGCTGTTATGTGCAGTCAGTGAGAACAATAAAAAAGAAAGACAGGGTTTCGGTTTATTGTTTTTATATTACTTTGTGATGCTCAGACTTTCTCTCTCATCATATTTAATTCAGAATTCAAGCTCACAACTTGGAGAAAATATAACTAGTGCCATGACAAAAGTTCAGTGAATTCCTAGCTTTCCTTGGCAGTGTCAAATTCAAATCATCTTACCAGTGAATATGCTTTTGTCATTTTGTGATGTTTTGTGCTCCTTTTTGAAGCTTGAAAGCTTCCATCCACATTCATTTGAATTACATGGAAAACATAGTCTTCTGTGTTCTGGAAAATAAAAAGTCATACAGGTAAATAATGACAGAATTTTCATTTCTGGGTGTCTGATGATGGTAAGACACTCAAGGACAGATGATTGTGTGTGTTCTGGAGATTATCTGTGTGTGTGTGTGTGTGTGTGTGTGTGTGTGTGTGTGTGTGTGTTTGTGTGTGTTTTCATGCCTGGGCATGTCAGTATATTGAAGGGGCATGTATTGTTGTTGTGTGTATGTGTTGGTGTGGGTGATCTTCTGTTCCAGTCTGTGTGTTTAACTCCATTTAAAGCGAGGCAGTTCTTTGCTGTAATGATTGCTTACTGCTGTAGGAGCGCTAAATAGTCCCTGAGGACTGGGTTTGCTGTGGCCTCTCTCTCGGAAAAAGGCTTATGCGTCACACGCAGTACAAGGAGAGAAGAGGTGGCTTCTGATATCCTGACACCTTCCTACCCAAGACTTTCGACATCCATCACATTTGCAGTAATTGTGCCACGATTCTCTCCCATTCGTTCCCACACCTCTGTTTCCACCCTTCCTCCACTCGTCTGACTTTTTTGACACTATGGAAAGAGAATGCAAGGTCAGATGGTTGCTTTCACCCCATCCCAACCTCTCTCATCACTTTACGGCAAGGTTTGATGGGTCACATGATCCACTTTTGACCCATTTATGTCTAACAGTAGAAGTGAGCAAGTACCACTAAGTGGTTAGAGTCAGTTTCACTTAACCATGGTCACAATAGCAAACCAGTATGAGACTTGTCCCAATATTTTTTTTTTTTTTTTTTTATAAAATATATTTTTGACTTTTTGCCTTTGTCTATGAAATGCACTTTATTTATTTGTTTGTTTGTTTGTTTTTTATTATTTGCATGACTTCTATTTTATTTTAATATATTTTATTTAATTTTATGTTAGACTCTTCACATGACTCCTACATACTTTATTTTATTTATTTTATTTTATTTTATTTTACTGACTCTTCACATGACTCCTACATATATTATTTTCTTTTTTTTTATTGACTCTTCACATGACTCCTACATTGCATATTTTATTTTATTTTATTTTATTTTATTTTATTTTATTTTATTGACTCTTCACATGACTCCAACATTGCATATTTTATTTTTTTTATTTATTTTATTTTATTTTATTGACTCTTCACATGACTCCTACATTGCATATTTTATTTTATTTTATTTTTTAATTTATTGCTTATTATTTTAAAATAAGATAATTGTATTATTTGTTTTACTTAGAGGACAGGAAATGGCCCACCAGTATAACTGTGCATTTGATTTCATTTTAAAGAAGGTAGCAAAAAAGAGTCAAAGGGCACTCAAAAAGAGAAAGGAAAGAGTGTATAAAAAGCAAGACATCACAAGTGGCCTAGAAGTATGAAGCTCATAAATAATCCCTAGGCAATTATGCATGTCCACTTAGGGCTTCACTTTTGTGTCTTGGTAGTGAGAGGAGAAAAAGAAAAGGGGAAATGCAAAAAGAGGAGGGGGAGAAGAGAGAGAGAGTCCCCAATTTGACAGCTTTTGGGCTTGTTTTTCATTTTTTATTCATTAGATAAGTAAAAGCAAATACAAGGAAGTCAGGGGGATGTTGTGCAGTGATTTATGTTTACTTCTCTGAGAGAATGCAGGATTTATTTGCAACCAAGGCTTTACGCTATACACCGCAAAGCAATGCATTACTGAGAGAGAGGGAGGAGGTGTAATGTAATAAAGAGGGACATATTCTTCCTTTTCTCTACGTCTGTCTCTTTCCCCGTGTTGTCAAATAAATGTTCTCTTTTTATCGTCACTATCATAATGACCGGAGGCAGCTTATTGCAGCTGTTTATTGCTTTCATATGTGTAATTATGCAGTGATGGGAGAGCGAGTGTGTGTTTGTGATGTGTAATCTGCCTCTCTAATGGATTAGGCCCAACTTTAATGAGCTCATCACACACACACACACACACCGATACACATGCTTGGAGAAACACTTGGATCAGAAGAGAGGGAGCAAAAGGCTGGTGCTGGTACTAAATAGGTAGAAAAGGTTGAAAGTATATTTTAATAATTGACAATTAATCTGTTACCAGTGGGTAGATTGTAGTCCATTACTGAATACAAATTACACGATGAAAACTGTAGTTAGTAACGTAATCTGTTACATTACACATTTTAGGTAATATAATCAGACTACTTTTAGATTACTTTTGACCCTTTAGCCTTAACTTGTTTATCACATAGATTTGAATAGGATAATCTTGTACTATAGTGATAAAAAAACAAAGAGAAAAAAAAAATATCAACAAAATGATGCATTAAACATTACATGACATCAGGGTTTCTTAAACTGATATTGATGCTCGTAAGTTAATGAAAAGGTGGTAATTAATTAAACGATAAAAATAAAACACTAAAAAGATGAAATATTTTATTTGTTATGCTGTGTAGCCTCTGACTTCACAAAACTGGAAGCCTTTCTGTACATACATAAGCAATAGGCTGTTTTAGAAAGAACCATTAAAAAGATTAGTGAGAATCAATAAGTTATGAATAATTTACTGTCATTCTGTGAATATTACATAATCATGAAGTCAATAAAAATGTACACTCTACAACACGAATAAGTTGGCAAAACTCAAAGAAATTAAGGTAATCAGTTACATCAAATTTTTAAGTTAAGAAATGCAAAGTTTAAGCAGACCTGGCAGATTTCAGTTTTGTACTCATACATTTTAATTGCTCTTAACTTGAACATTTTAAGTAAGTTAATTCATACATTGAACTTAAAATTATCATGAAATCTTTTTTTTAAAGATGTATTTTTTGGAATTTTTGCCTTTATTATGATAGGACAGTAAGCTGACAGGAAGCAAAGTGGGAGAGAGAGAAGGGGATGGGATCAGGAAAGGTCACCTAAAGTGCAACGACGCTATTGACTGTGCGCTGCCCATGAGGTTATCGGCGCCAACAAAATTATCATTTAATCTCAATTTAAGTATTTTTATTAGTGGCAATTTAACTAGCAATTTAACTACTATAACTAGCTAATTCAGCCAATGTAAATTGGTAACACAATGCTTTGATAACATTAGCATAGCACTTGCTGAAAGAATACAGCAATATAGAATATTTAACATAAACTTGTTCTCAAACCCCACACATAACAGAAACTCTTCTAAAACATTAATCACTACTAAATCCCACACTTAACATTAATCTTGCACAAAAAAACATCATATAACACGTAATTTTATCATTTACTCTCCCCTTTGAGTGTCATGGCAAAGTATGCTGGGAAATAAAAATCCCAGCCCAGTTTCAGGTAAATTTAAGTTTGTCTAAATTAAAAGAAACAAGTAATAAAACTTAAACAATGAAACAATTCAGATTACTTAAAATGTGTCAGTTTTGTGAACTCAAAAGAAAAAGAAAGTTCTAAATACTCATAAAAGTTAATTTAATTGAACTAATTTGCTAATTTGAACTAGTTTCAAACCAATTATTTTGAGCGTTAGGGTTTACGGTGACTATAATCTGATCTAAAATGTAATATAATGTAATTACAAGTATAATATTTGAAATCTAATTACATAATACAGATTACATATAATCAGTTACTACCCAGCACTGTCTGTTACTAATGTGTAAAATGTATATATAAAAAATCAAAATATAACCAATTAACACTATAATTGTGCATAATTAAGTTTGAAAAATAATTGAGCTTTTTAACTTAAAATGTTTGTTTTGTATCTTCCTGTATGATTTGTTGCTGTGCGAAACTTTTATTTGCTAATTTGTTCTGATAGCATCAGTAATGCATTAGGTTGAGGTCTGTAACAGCAAAAACAAAGTGTTTCGAAGTCAAGTTTATATATTATCATGTCACAGGATACAAATCAAATAGGCATTATTCACTTTCAGACAGCCTCACAGGCAAAGGTGAAAGATCTCTCGTTTCAAATCCAGTTTCAGCTTTATTCCCATAAGAGTGTCTCACCTCAAGTTCATGTTGCACTTTATAAATAGGGAAAATAAAACTCTTTTACTTTACTGCATGGAGGAAATGATGAGTATGAAGCACAAAAGCAATATTAAAGAAACTTTGAAAAAAAAAAGTGAATTCATTTAAGTACAGCTCATTTATAAACATAAGAACAATATGAAATTGAAATGGCATTATTTACAGTCTAAATAATAACTTTGGTCTTATTGTGCATGATTCACTAGTGCACGGTTAAAGAATAAAAGGTTTTCATAACCTTTTTTTGCTGATGTAACCAATGCCTCATGAGCGGGGATAAATAATATTAACCAGTAATGTCAAAGCCTAACATATTTCATAATCCAATCAAATCCTGATGCATAAAATCCTGCCCTACATTATTTCCCAACAAATATCCTGTGAAATGTCACTTTATAAAAATGAAATCAGTTGGGAATGCTGTTTTGTGTCATTTTTAATGATATTCAAACTGAAAGGGAAAATTGACACAGATACTGACTAAAGAAACAGAGCTAAAAAGATTAGAGAAAAAACTTTGAATGTCAATATTTCACAGGCAGATGGCAAATTCATGTCTTTTTGGGTTCGATTAGTTCATGTCTTTCATTGCATGACGTTGCATTTAAGTTCCTAGTAGTCATTTTCACAATAAAGTGCACAAATCACATTTCTGGCAAAAAAAACAGTCTTTCCTGTTTAATTAGCCAGGTGCTTCAGAATGCACCTGTTATGGCAGAGTTTCTGTGCAGATTCACACCGGATCAGGCCCTGAAAGAGCACTTTCCTGTCTCCCCCCTCCGGTAAAGTTGTCTCATTTTCATTTGACACAATTTATAGACGTGCCTCCAAAGCATGCACTATTTTACACTCCTGGATCATTAAATGAAACCCTTCGGAAGCTCTCGAGGTGCAAAGCACTTTTGCGGGAGGTGTAAAACGCGCAGGGCTTTTACGGGCGTCCTGGGCGCCGGGAAAGGAGGAGGACGGTGGCAGGGGTTTAAAGAGGCAGCCATCCGTGTCGTTTGGGAAGGTTACAAGGAGCCACGGGACTCCGGCGCTTTAAAGACTTACCTCAGGACATGCTGCAGTGAGGGAGGGAGAGAGAGGGAAAGAAAATGAGTGTGAGTTATAGGCGCTGTGATGGTTTAATAATTCAGTGAAATCCAAATTTGAGCAGATGCCCCTGGTGCTCTGGGTAAAATAAGGCTGTGCTGAATGGGAAGGAGAGGTTCCTGGAAGAAGCAGGAAGTAACATTTGGAGAGTGCCAAGTGGAAACTGGAGGTCACTGGGTTGCTGTATATGTTCCCAACAGACTACTTTCCTCATTGAAGAGATGTGTGTGTTAGTGGGTGTTTAAAGCTGCTCTTAAGTGCTACATATGTTAAAACACTTTGTATGGGTCATTGACAAATAAAGCCTCAGACATTTTTTTTTTTTCAAAACCAATGTAAGGCATATTTTTGAGTCATGAACAATGTGTTTAAACAAGTTTCAGTTGTTAAATAACATTTTAAAGTGTTTTTAAATTCATTTTTTGACTTTTTATGTCAGGTGGTACAACCAAATAGTCATACTGTATGTATATATACTGTAGTTGTACCATCTGACATGGAAAGTGAACCAACCTACCCATACTTGAAATTAGCAGTTTTTACCAGTATTTGAGAGAGATCTACTCTGCCACAAGGATCAGTTGGGGTCCTCTGGATGACGCAATATCATGTTAACTGCTATTATCTTGTCAATTCATAGTAAAATTTGCTGTTGTGCCACCCTGACATTTGAGAATATACAGATTGTTTTTCAATTATCTTAACAGCTTTAAAACTACTAATATTCATAAAATTTGTTTATATGAAAGGTTTCACACCTAAAATGATGCCATAGTATTTCGTTTTTATTTTTTTATTATTATTATTATTATTATTAAGACAACATTTTAAATAGTTTTCTTAGCCTGTTCATTTGTTCGGACAGTTGGACCACCTGACATTTTGGGGGTTTAAGATAACAAAGAATAATAAAATAATATGTATTATTTAAATGTACTAAAAATGAATTCAAACTAAATAGGTTTTATAGAATAGTGTGATATATGAATCATGAATTTATCGAATTATTTTAAAAGGAAGTAAAGCACTTGGACACAAAATCCAAGTTGATCTTGAGTCCCTTGTTTATTCTGAGCAGTTAAACTGAGCTCTGTTCTTCAGAAAAAATTGTATTAAATAGTATTATTAAAACTCTTAGTTTATTTTGCATTTACATGCATTCATTTAGCAGATACTTCAATCCAAAATGACTTAAAGGTTTATATGACAAAAAAAATGCCAGATTTTCTGTGGTCTCAGACTTCTAGACCCCGCTGTATTGAAACCCTGTCATTGTTAGGGAGGTCTGCTACTCTGCAGTGTTCTCTGTGCAGGACTGTAGATTTATAATTTATCTTTATGTTTTTATTTAGTATTTGTTTGCTGGCTCTCGTGTCTTGAATGACTCTCAATGCAATCTGAGCCCAGCACAACAAAGGCAGGGTAGCTCATCCTTCAAGAATTACCTCCTCCTCCACAAACCCAGAAAGAGCACGCATCCCTTTGTGGGGAAATGAAAGGAATATTATTGTTCCTACTGTGAGAATGAACTTTGAATTTTTCTGCCTTAGTTTGTAGAAAAGTTTGCTCTCTGCTCTTGCTACGTGACTGCAATTTAAAAGCCTGGCTTTTTAAAAGCTCACTGTAACAGTATTTTACAGACAGCCCAGCCTTTAGTATTTGAATATAAAGGCTGTGATATTCATCATACTTATTTTTCTCTGGGAGAGCCGAGGAAAAGTGATAGATTATTCATTGCATGCTTTCCATTCATCACAAGACAGCTAGAAAAAGGGTCAGATAGGATATTTTACATAACCAAAGTCGGTTTTGCTATTTCATGTTTTCACTATTTGTTATATTTTTACATCGCTTACCAGTTACTTTGTAGCATCAGTTAGAAGCTTCATAAACACTAGTTGCCTTAAAGGGATAGTACACCCAAAAATGTAAATTATTGAAAATCATTCACTTGCCTTCGTCTTTCTTTCTTTATTACAAAAGAATATAAAATCATCTCAGTGTTTTATCCATACATTAAAAGTCATTGGGGTTCAGTGTTGGTTGGCTAACAGTGTGCTAACCATAACATTACAGGTTCAAAGCCAAAACATGCCAAGACTTTATCTTTCTAAACCATACAGAGAGCATCTATATTACTGTACATGTATTTGAATATCAGAAGCAGAGATATTATGCAGAATTGGACATGCAGGTGGTGTGTAACAGCTCATCACAGCTTTCTGGAGCGCTTTAGAACGAGCTAACAGGAGGAAAAAAGAACCCTGTGGTGGAAGATACTCCCTCAGCGCAGACGTGACACCCACACGTACGTTTCTGTGGCCGTTTAGCCCGCCGTGTGTTTATGTGTGTGCCAGAGAGTTACATCACCATAAGGCCGTGCCATGCTGTGGCTCAGTGGCGGAGATACGGACGGCGGGGCCTGTACAGATGGAGACAGAAGGTTTCCGGTGAGGTGAGGTACAGAGAGAGAAAGAGAGATAAAAGTGTTTTTGTGCTACTATATTTATAAAGAAGGGTAATTTTGTGGAATTATGGGTGATTTTGTGCGTATGTGAGTGGATTTGCGTGCTTGTATTTGTGCGGGAGGCCGTTTCTGCTTCTATTTTTCTGTTCCTTTGTGTAAAAGGTTTTGCCCTCTCGGAATATGTGATGTGAAGCTCAGGGAGGCTAAAAATTGGCCTGCTCAATGCTGCCATCTAGCTGTGGTGGATGAAAGTCCTCTCGGGGCCTCTGAAATCACAGTTCGGAAGTAATGTGGAAGCCTGTGGCGCAGCACAATGACAAATGTCTCCAAATGCCACATTATGTTTCATTCAGCTCAGTTTTTATGACATGCCATCACGTTCAGTTTTAATGTGCGTACTGAGTGTGCACAAGATCTCATTCCACATGTACACGTCCGATTCAGCCTGGGAATGTGAGTGCATTTCAAGCATGTTCTCTTGTCGGGATGCATAAATGCCGTGTGTGTGAGGAACGCTCTCCAAATATTAATTTCTAAATAGCTGTAGAAAGCTTTTTATATATATATATATACATATATATATATATATATATATATATATATATATATATAATTGTCATTATTATTGCAATGTATTTTTAGTAATATATTTATACATTGCCATTATATATATATATATATATATATATAATTATTATTATTATTATTATTATTATTATGGCAATGTATTTTTAGTAATTTTTATTTTTTTATTTTTTTAAATGACTGTATGAGTAAAATAAGCCATATATTAACAATATATAAATATATAAATGTAAATAATATTTTACAATATAATTTTTTAATAATATTTAATATACATATAAATAATATTATTAATAGAATAACCATTAATTTGAATTAGCATATTTAAGTTTTTTCTTAATTTGTAAAATAATTTTGATGACAGTATGAGCATGTAAAAATCATAAAATATTAATATTTTTAATAATATTAAATATAAATGATATTTTTAATATAATAACTGATTAATTTTGAATTAACATATTTAAGCTTTTTATTTTTAAAAGAAATTTGTAATGATTGTATAGGCATGTAAACAGCAACACATATTAATAATATTTTTAATAATATTTAATATAAATCATATTTTAATAGAATAACGTTGAATAATTTTTAAATTAACATATTTAAGCTTTTTTAATTTGTAAAATAATTTTGATGACTATGTAAAAATCATCACATTAAATAATATTTTTAATAGAACAAGTTTGATTAATTTTAAATTAACATATGAAAGCTTATTGTTTATTTTTACATTTTTAAAAGAATTCCGATGACCTCGGTGGCATGTAAAAAATAATCACATGAAAACTTACTTTCAGCTTTTTGTGTTTTTCGTGTGTGTGAGAGCAACGCTCCCGTATGAGTGTGGTGAGATTCTCGTCGGGGAACACAATTAGCACACATAGCAGAGTCCATTTGTGCCATTGGGAGGGAAATATTAAAATGTATGTGAGTAAAGGCCTGCTGGGATACCGAGACGGTGTGTGTGTGTGGCTGTGACCTTGCTCTGCTCCCCGATCTATGTCCAAATCTACCTCTCTTTCTCCCTCTCTCTCTTTTCACTATTCCCTCCGCCCTCACTATCAGCAGCCATGGTAAAATAAATAATGCATCAAAACACATTAAAAACATTAGCCGGGCTTTACTGCCAATAAAAGAGGAGGATGCTGGGGATGGAGGAAAATAAGGAGTGAGTGATCAGGTCTGAAAAAGAAGTGAACTTTATGAAGTGAGAAACCCCAGAGCCGTTTGTCTGGACCGGAGCCAGGGTGCCACAGGTGCGCTGACCAGGTGCACTGTGGGTATTTTTTGTCGTAAATGAGTCGCTGTGAGTCCAGTAAAATATGCAGTTGGAAGATTACTTTAATAAACATAATTGGCGGTTTATTGGCATTGCAGGGTGTTTAATTAGTTTATCATTAATATGCATAAGCAAGGACGAGCATAGAAATGCACACACAACTTTTATACTCTCTTTGTTGTTTGTTGCTGCTTCTACTTTTCACAAGTATAGGGTCAGGTAAATGTTTGTTTCTTTGTTTTACTTTTATTTAGCAAGGACACATTTAATAATGCTGGGTAATGAAAAAAAACACATTTATTAATTTAATTTAAAGTGAATTTTAAAATGAGGGGAAAACACAATTAAAATTGACAGTAAAGACATTTCTTACAAATGATTTTTATTTCAAATAAATGCTGTTCTTTTGGTCTTTCTATCAGATAATCCTGAAAAAAGTATCACAGTTTCCACAAAAATATGAAACAGCACAACTGTTTTCAACATTGATAATAATAATAAGTGTTTCTTGAGTAGTAAATCAGCATATTAGAATGATTTGTAAAGGATCATGTGACACTGAAGACTGGAGTAATGATGGACAAATATATATATATGTACATGTATTCATTTAGCAGACACTTTAATCCAAAGTGACTTTAAGGTTATTTTAAGGTTTATATAACAAAAAAAAAAGCCGTGAATTTTCATCTTAACTTACTGTAAAAAATTATTTTCATGATTTGTTATCACAACATTTTTTCTTTTGTCAAATCAACTTCAATAATTAATGTGGTTCAGATAACATATTAATTTGAGTTTCTGTTGATTAAACCAATCGCCTTCATTGTATCAACTCAAATCTTTAATTTCAATGAACTCAAAATTTTAAGGCAACCAGGTAACTTACTTTTCTAAGTTAAACCAACAATTCTTTTTTACAGTGTTGAAAAATGAAAGGTCACAATGATTATTCAAAAACAGAATAAAAATAATTAAGTAAAATGATTCATGATCACATGGCTCAGTAGTAAATATGCCTTTTTTATTAAACCAAATAAAATTGCAATGTCATATAAGTGGATTGAGATCCAAGGAACATTATGTATTTTTTTATTTGATTTATATGGCTTGTCCTGTACTGTACAGCGCTATTATGCTTCCCCTATTTTTGGCTTTTAGCAGCCAAAGAGACTTTTTCTCAAGGACCTTTTTGTTTCTCTGCTGCAGACAGAAGTGAGACGAGGCATAGAAGTAAAGCACAGGGACAACTACGTCACAACTCATTTTCAGCAAAAGGGGCGCGTGAAGCAGATAGCGAGTAAACTGCTGCGGATGAGCGATAGAGAAGTGGAGTCTGTGTCTTATTTTCGGGGGCAGAGCCCTGTGCCTCCCTAGAGACCGCTGACGCCCTGTGCGACTCTCTGTATCGCCCATGCCAGGATCCGCCACTGTGCACGGGTCCGTTCCTCTCCTCTCGTCTCCTTCCTGCTGGCAGCGTGACAATTGGCATTATTAAAAATTGATTGCCACAGACCGTTCCATGGCTTACATGTATTATTGAGCCGGAGTCAGTCGGGAATCTGCCACGAGTGAAGGAAGCAGAACGAAACACTTTATGATTGTGAACGTCTTTTAGTGAGACCACACACACACACAAATACACACATTTGTATTCAGGTGCCATTCATACACATAAACACAGATGTATGCAAATGTGCTTATATAAATGAGGTTTATTGTGCTGCGTGTAGCATGCGTTTTAATATTCAGTTCTGTTTTGCTCTGTGTCTCTGACTTTTACTATTGTAAAGCTAAGTAATTTTCCATTTTGTAAGGCGATTTTTTTCTATGAGAAAGAATATTTTTGTGTTGATGAATTGCCAAAATTGCTGCAGCTCACCTGTTATGGCGATGGTTATGGCCTTCTATTTTTTTTTAAGCATCCAATCTACTTTTCTATAAATAGTAGTTGAAAATAAATAAGCTTTTTTCATGTGCCAGGGTGGATATGTTATGCTTGAGAAATTGTGTCAAGCATGAAAGAACAACTATTTATGAATATTAAATGAGCATAGAACTTTACAACTTTGAACTTGGCTCCTCAAAACTCAAATGATGTCACTTCCTCCTCATTATGTCATTTAAAATGAATTATTTCGAGGCAAATAACTGTGACAGGAAAATCTAAATTCATGTAGAGAAGAATTATTGTTCAAATTAATTTTAATAAGAAATAATAATAATATTTGATTATTTTAATTATCATGGCAGTGTATTTTTGTTAGTATTTTTATTTTATTTAGTTTTTAGTATAATAATTTCATTAATTTCAATGTTAGTATTTTTATTTTGTTTAGTTTTTAGTATAATAGTTTCAATGACTACTGTATGGATATGTAAAAACCATCACATGAAAAATTATTTTTAATAGAATAAGTTTGTGATTCATTTTGAATGAACATATTTAAGCTCACAAAACACTTACTAGCAGCTTTTTGTGTTTAGGGCATTTCATCAAATGTTACAGTATATGCACACAAATGACTCGTATACCACCGTACTGATACTAACTGCAAATGTGAACACTTTTTTTGTGCTACAAATCTAATGTCTTCTCTTGTCTTTTTCCCTTCTTTCTGTCTGTCCTGTCTCTCCCCCTCCCTCGTTCTTCTCTCTGTGTTGCACAGATGAACAGGCCAATCCAGGTGAAGCCAGCTGACAGTGAGAGCAGGGGAGGTAGATTTCCACTCTTCTTTTTTCTTCTTCCTTTTCTATTTCTCTCCCCACCTTCCTGTCACTCTACATCAGTGTCACCATTATCAGTAGATGTCCCCTTCTTAAGAGTCATATATAATGACGCACCTCGATGAGACCCGACAGTCATACAGGGCCCCAGAGGATCTTGGGCCGGCCCTTACACGCCTTACATAAGTGTTGTCACTCCTTTCGTCTGATTATTACCCTCCACGGAGGTGCTGGGAGAACCACTTTCTTGAGTTTTAGAGTTTTGATGCAGACACACACTGGACATTTTTGCATGGATATGCACTGTTGTAGGAAAGAGTAAAAAAACTCAACAGTCTGTTGAATTTTATGGTAAATTTAAGGGTTCTTAAAAGTGTAAATGGAAAAACAAATATATATTTGATATTATTTAGTGTTAGTAATTTTATTTATTTATCATCAAAACTTGAATGATGTCACTTCCTCTTCATTATGTCATTTAAAATGAATTATATCAAGGCAAACTCTGGTGTGACGGGAAATAGACATTCAGGGAGAGCATTTTCGTCGATAAAATGAATTTTAATAAGATATGAATTATCATTTATCAGAAAACTATCTATAATATAAATGTGATTATTTGATCATTTTGATTATCATGGCAATGTATTTTTGTTAGTATTTTAATTTTTTTTAATTTTTTTTCTATATGTATAGAAATATCACATGAAATAATGTTTTTAATAAAAATTAGTTAATAATAGTTTATTAATGAGTTAATGAGAGAAATAGGTTCTATTATGGGATCATAAGAAATTAAAATAAGACTTCATTAAGGTTCTTCTTTGCCATTATAAGAACTTTAAAAAGTTTTCCTATGACTTCATAAGAGCTTAAAAACGTTCTGACATAAAATATTCCCTTATGACATCATAAGAACTTAAAATGTTCTCCTGTGACATCATAAGAACATTAAATGGTTCCCTAATAACTTTATAAAAACTTAAAAAGGTTCTTTTATGACATCACAAGAACTTAAAAAGGTTCTCCTGTGACATCATAAGAACTTAAAAGGGTTATGATATCATTAGAACTTAAAAAGGTTCTCCTAGGATTTGATAAGAACTTAAAATTGTTCCCCAATGACTTCATAAGAACTTAAGATTCTCCTATTATATCATATTAGCTTAAAATATGTATAAAATTTAAAAGGTTCTGCTTTGTCATCAGATTGTAAAGCATGTTTTTTTAAGCTTTTATTTTTAAGTGTGTTTGTGTGTACAGGTTTATATTACATTGTGGAGACCAAATGGTACCCACAAGGATAGTAAAACCTGAGATTATTTACATTGTGGGGACCAGTCAGCAGTCCCCATGGGGGATGTGGATTAATAAATGGTGTGTGTGTGTGTGTTCATGGCAGGTTGAGTTTCTGTGCATTGACTATGCATGTGTGTGTCTGTATGTCACTTACAGACAGAGTGGAAGTAGTTTGGTGAGAGAGAGCTCGACTTTTCCTCCTTTTTGGGTCAGGTTTTCCAGATAACCAAGATTGATGGACCCACAGAGAGATCGAGACATACATAGAGGACTCAGAGATGGAGGCACCTCTCCTTCCTTCACAGTCTCTCCTTTCATTTCATGCCATGCATCCCTTCCTCTAATTGAGAGTGTCTTCCTTTACTCACACTCGACAGATCAATTGTCTTTGTCGTGATGGACAGCTGAATTTATCCCCCTGTTAGCCCTGTAAAAACGCAATATATGTCCCTGCAAAGCCCTCTGATTCCACTGGCAAAACTGATGTGCTGTCCCCGACCGATCCATTCACTAGTCATTTAAAGTGAAATGCCGGGATGGAGAGAGAAAGCTAAAGGTCAAAGTGGGAAAGACAAGGAAAGGAAGTGAGAGACAAAAAGACAGAAAGAGACTTGAAAGAGAGTTAGAGAGAAGGCGGGGTGGTCATAAGAGTGAAATAAGGATTAAGGATCAGAGAGAATGAAAGGAAACAATTTGAGACACTGGTTAGAGACCACTAAACGAAAGACTTGTTTTTCCAAACAAAACAGCTTTTTCCACACCGTTCCCACTATTATCTGGAAATGTGCACAATGTGATTTACACGTAGGGCATGTTTAATCAAGTGAAAATCGAGCATTCCAGCTAGCAAAAATATATTCTTAGGGTATGTTTACATGACAACGTTGTACTAAAAACAGCAACGTTTTTCCTTTGCTTTTTTCACGTACAAACGACAACGTTGTCAAAACAATCCCTGTTCACAGATCCACGAAAACAACTAAAAACATTGTATTATTCATGCCAGGCCAGTTGTAAAGAAACACTATACGCCTACAGACTGAACATGTATACGTATGCGCATGACATCACCGTTTTCACACATTTGCATTTTTGTTGTTTACATGGGGACGATAACGGTTTTCAAAACCTTGCTCCTCGAAACCCGTTTTCAGAAGCTTGCATTTTCAGGCACCCAAAATGCAGTTGTTGTGAAAATGAACATCCAAAACACAAAAAGTTTTCTGTTTTTAATTAAAAGCAGTGTCGTGTAAACGGCCCCTAAGAATGTTTTGCTAACATTCCCATTGAGTTATGAAAACATTATTTCTGAAAGTTCAAAATGTCCAGTTTTTTTTTTTTTTTTAATCTTTTAAAAATGTTTTTTTCTTGGTTATGCAAATGTTAAGGAAACATTCCATTTTATAATTTTGCAAACATTTTGGGAATGCTACTTTTTAATGTTCTATGAACGGTCTGAAACAAGTAGTAACATTTTAAAAAAATGACTAAAACATTTGAGAAAAAAACATTCCATTAACGATGTATAAAAAACATTTGTGCTAACATTTTGAGAACATTATTAAAGACCAGTTCATTTTGAACAAGCATTCTATTATCATTACTGAAAGAACGTTTGTTCATAACTTTGAGAGAACCTTGCCAGAACTTTTCTGAGCATGTTCGCGATTTGAAATTTCTGGTGTTTCTTACATCGCAAACTACCTTGTATCCAATCACATCAACATGCCGGCAGGCTTCAGCATATCATTAACTATGACCGCTCTGAAGCAGGGAAGTCTAAAGACAAGACCGGTTATCCCGGTATATTTTTCAGTTGATATGAAAAATCAGGTAGATTTAGCAATATAGCAGGTATATGATGTATATTATGATGTTATAATGAACTATATGCCTTTCTTCACTGACGTTCTAAATTGTTCAAAGGAGCGTTTCTAAGGATACCGATTTTAGAAGGCAGACTGAGATGGCGAACGGTTTTGTGTAACGTTAGCAACACATTATTAGCTGTTTGATAACGTAGTCAAGCTAAAGGCTAATCATATTAATTACCATAATGTGTCCGAAGTAAAGAGCGATACCATTGTGCAGCATTTACCTGTTGACCAAGTGGATCTCTGAGCTTGTGCGAGTGAGTGGAGGCGGGGCTAATTAGCATATTCATAGATCCACGTATACTAAATGAAAAAGCGATAACATTGTGCATTGTTTACCTCATTAAGTTGACCAAGTGGATCTCTGAGCTCGTGCGAGTGCTTGGAGGCGGGGCTAATTAGCATATTCATAGATCTGTGTATACTAAATGAAGCAAGGTTGTAGAGTTACATTGAAACTATTTTAAGGCATGAAAAAAAATTCACAGGAAAAGTCATTTAAATATGTCTTTTTGGTGATCAAAGATGAGTTTTAAGGGATAAAATTATTAACTACAGGGGGACTTTAAGGATCCATCTTTCTATGTTGAATAATCCCATGTACAAATTTCATGTGATAGCATTTTCAAGCTGATTTTAGTAAGCCAGAACTCTTAGTTATTTATTTTATTATGTAATAGTTATTTGAGTTAAGTGCTTATTGTAGGCTAAATAGGTGTTTATTAAATATTGTTTTATTTTATTACCTTTGATTTATCCTGTGTTTACCTGTGTAGTGTGCTTGTCTTATTCCTCATATGTGCACCGCACTTGTAAACATTCCCCACAGTGAGAGGCCGGACTAGAGATTAGTCTTGTTGACTGGGCAAGGACATCCTGTCAGAGGATGTTAGTGAGCATCGGGCGTGGACAAACACATGAACACACATACCCCTACACAATAGTGCTCATTAATATCTCTGCTGCATCATCCATCATACATACGCACAAACATCACACATACACTTTTATATGTAATGTTAATAGAAAGTTTACTTATGCAAACCCACTAGCATTATCTAACAGAACGTTTAGTTGCTTAAAGCACATTTTCCTGTAATAATTTACACATGAATGCTCTGCACAAAGGGTCACAGAAATATATTAAGACAAAAGAAATTGCAAATCTCCCTAAGCGTTAGCTAAATCATCAGACAAAAATATGCTGCGGCAGGGAATCCTTGCAGTATTGAAAATCCTTGGAATTTACAGTACATGATAAAAATTTAGTAATGATAATAGCTAAACATTTTCTTTTGGGAGCAGGGTTCGGGCTAATCTATAATAATTTTATTATATTTTTATATTTATATTCTTTATTAAAAACAGATGTCTGTGGCATGTCACTGTTTAGATAGCAAGATAAATGTGTGTATGCATGTTTACTCACTGCCGTATCCAGTTCAATTCCCTCTGCACCCTATAAATATGTGCCTTGTTTTTTAACTCTGTGCCTTGTCTTGAGTTTAAAACATGCAGCATTGACACTGCAATTACAGCCTAATAAAACCCTGAAACAATAGCGCTTTTGTTCCCCTCACGCTGATGTGTAATTCAATAATGTCTACATAATCTGATAAATAAAGGCACAAACAATAAACAAGGACTCCTGAGGTGGCAGAATCGACTAGACGAAAGGTTCTCCACAGATATCTCGCTCATAAACTCATTTCATTATACAGTAGCACCAACGAGTTTCTTAGAGGATTGCTGGATTTAGACACAGAAAATTACATGTTAGGTAGATAAAAAGCATGCATTGTGGGATTGATTGAGTGAATGTGTTTGAAGAGCTTCTATTTATTACGTTTGTGCTGTATGTTGCACTTTAATAATGCTGCCTTTTAATTGCATTTTTGTTTTCATACAGTAGCTCATGATTGTTTATTTTGAGTATTATAAGATTCAACCATCTTTTATAATAAAATGCTCCAAAATTATTGCAGATACTGAGGAAAATACAAACATCATATAAAATAGGAAAAATAGAATAAGAGGCTATGTGGATTTATTGAAATGAGCAGTAACATAAGACATCAGATAGATGTTGTTGTAATATGTAACGACTTTTCTGTGTTTGTTTCAGAAGACAGAAAACTTTTTGTTGGCATGCTGAATAAGCAGCAATGTGAGGACGACGTGCGGCGCCTTTTTGAGTCCTTCGGAAGCATTGAGGAGTGCACCATCCTCAGAGGTCCTGACGGAAACAGCAAAGGTTATTGGGTTCAGTCTAATTCTCTCTCTCTCTCTCTCTCTCTCTATATATATATATATATATATATTAGGGGTGTAACGGTACACGTATTCGGTAAGCGTCTTTCGGTTACCGACGGATACAGAGTTGTATAGCCCATTAACCACTATTAACCACCACTAACCACCAATAACCGCAATAAGCTCCGTGTTTTGTTACGTTCGATAAGAAACAAAGTCTCATCTCTCAAATTCTCTCCATTTTATCATGAAATTCAAACAATAAATGCCGTTTTGTCGCTCTTTGATTTGACGTGACAGATCCCTGTACAGGCGCCTCATTTCAAGCGGCAGCGCGGAGCGCGAGTGAACGTGAAGTGATCATCTCTTCCTCTTTAATAGGCTACTAGTTACAGAATAAACTTAAATGAACACCTGAAGGTATGTTAAGAGATACAGTACAACTTACTGAAACGTATCTCGTGTCATCGCTCAATCAGTGTTTCGACCGCGGAAAGGCATCAGTGAAACAGCTTGTAAACAATATGTCACGTAGCATTTACCTCAGAAAAGCCATTCAGTGTCCACAGCTTGTTAGTTCGCTAGAGAAATTAACTCTTTCGCTACATATATGCACTATATCAGCCTATATATTCATTATATTTTACTTAACCTTTATTTAATGTATATTTTATAATGTATATTTAATTAAATCTGTCATGAAAACAAGTTATGACGGCCACTGTGTAAATGAATAGCCTATAATTTAACATCGAATTGGAGCAGAAACAGGTTTAGAAGTTACTGCAAAAACTGCCTTGTATGCAATTTACATGTTTGCATACAATTTTTATTTGAGTGTTTGGGCTCTGTTGTTAATTGTAACCTTTAATATTATAGCAATATGCAAGAAACGACTCCCTGTATATAGTTTACAGCATTAGCAGAGATAGATTTTTTTTATCCTTAAGAAAATTTTAATTATAATTGAATTTATTTAAAGACAGAGACACAAATTGTTCAGTAAACCACTGTTTAATAAAAAAGAACCGTACCGAACCATCATTTTTGTGTACATAACACCCCTAATACACACACACACACACACACACACACATATATATATATATGTGTGTGTGTGTGTGTGTATATATATAGTATATACACAATCATTTGTAAGAAAATATAAATTAATAAAGGTCTGTTAAATGTGTTTTTTTAATTTATACATAATATAAAATATACGTAATATGTATATAATGTTTGTAAATGTTGAAGAGGGAGTTTTTGACTGTTGTTCTCTCTTCAGGTTGTGCGTTTGTGAAGTATTCCACTCATGCAGAAGCTCAGGCCGCTATTAGTGCTTTACACGGCAGCCAAACTATGCCTGTGAGTGCCAGCACATCTGATCATGCACTTTTGTATCATTAGCACATTTAAAGCACAAAGTATCCTCATTTGGTGTGTGTGTGTGTGTGTGTGTCTGTGTGTGTGTTTCAGGGTGCTTCTTCCAGCCTGGTGGTGAAGTTTGCAGACACAGATAAGGAAAGGACCATTCGACGCATGCAGCAGATGGCTGGTCAGATGGGCATCTTCAATCCGATGGCCCTGCAGTTTGGAGCGTACGGTGCCTATGCACAGGCAAGAGCGCTCTCTCTCTCTCTCTCTCTCTCTCTCTCTCATTATACACTATTTCCAACAAAACTGCAGCATCTCAGTGGAAAAATCCGTCGACTCTAAAGTCTTGATTATACACAGTGCTCCATTCGTTATATGATTATGTTATTTTAGCATATATATTTAAAGTAGCGTTTGTATGTGTGTGTGTGTGCTTTTCCCCGTCAGGTTCAGCAGCAGGCAGCGTTGATGGCATCAGTGGGTCAGGGAGGATATCTCAGCCCTATGGCGGCTTTTGCTGCCGCACAGATGCAACACATGGCCACCATCAATGGCCTCCCAGGGGCTCCCATGACCCCAACATCGGGTGAGGAAACACACACATGCAGAGTTTCCCAGACTAAAGGCCCGTTCACACCAAAAATGATAACTATATTAGCTTCCACACCAGCGGACGATATCGTTCTGTTTATTCTAAACGCACACTACAGTTTTGTCATCTGCTGCTTTAAATGCTCAAGCTCTTTAAAGTTTGGTGGGTCCTGATTAGCTGTAAATGTTTTTAAAAGATATTCCAACAATATTGTATCTTAGTGCAGTTATCATAGCTGTGGTATGGACTCTGCTATTCTTTTATATTTAAAACATTATCTTTATCGTTATAGTTATCGCCCTTGGTGTGAATGGGCCTTAAGTCTTTTAATTATTCGTTGCTATCATTTTTACTTTTCTCCCTTCTTGTGTCATTGTAAATAAGTTTTTTTTTTTATTCTTGTTTGGTAAGAGCCATAACATGGTTTATAAGGGCATGCTAAAATTGAAACTCATTTATTATATAAATAATACAATTAAAACCTTAAAATATATATATATATATATATATAAATTTTGAAATGTATTTAATGTGTTTAGTGCATACGTGGTTCTTTAACAGGCTGCTAAGCAATAACTAATTAAAATATATAACTACTAAAATGAATAATAAAATATATATATATGTTAGATGCAAAAATAAATGTAAAATGCAAAAATAAAAATTCTTGTTGAAATTTAAATTTAAAAAATAATAAAGGTGTGTTTTTACTAATTAAACACAAAAAAGAACAATATTTTGAGAATTTTAATTTTTATGTGTGACCCTGGACCACAAAACCAGTCCTAAGACTCAATTTTTTGAAATTGAGATTTTGGCCGGGACATCTAGCCGAGATACAACTAAGTGAAAATCTGGAATCTGAAGGTGCAAAAAAAATCAAAATATTGAGAAAATTGCCTTTAAAGTTGTCCAAATGAAGTCCTTAGCAATGCATATCCACTCACAAAAATAAATTTTTGATATATTTATGGTAGGAAATTTACAAAATATCTTCATGGAACATGATCTTTACTTAATATCCTAATGATTTTTGGTATAAAAGAAAAATCGATAATTTTGACCCATAACAATGTATTGTTGGCTATTGCTACAAATATACCTGTGCGACTTATGGCTGGATTTGTGGTCCAGGAGCACATGTTATGCACCAATATAACAATACATATAATAAACAGCAATATTTAACAACATATATTTTTACTAAATATTCTTTAAAACTCTCTATTCCCACAAATTTATTATGAAAAATTCAAATATTCTCTCCTCCTTGGCCCCGCCCACAGGTGGAAGCACACCCCCTGGCATCACGGCTCCCACGGTGACCAGCATTCCATCTCCAATCAGTGTCAACGGTTTCACAGGGCTGCCTCCACCTCAGGCCAACGGCCAGGCCCCAGCGGAGGCCATGTTTACCAATGGAATCCATCCTTACCCAGGTACTACACTCATCCACAGATATACAGCAGAACTATTGCTGATTTTAATATCGTTTTCAACCCGTGAAACTGACTTAAATTATATTTAAAAACTCCATTGGCAAACTTTATGGTTACACTCTGTAACAGGTAAATACATGACTAAGAATAGCACTAACATTTTTATGTCGTCATCCTATTCTGATGATTAATGTCAGCTCTGGTTTGTGAATTACAGTATTTCTTGCAGTATAATCAAATTTTATGTTTGTACATAAAGCATTTTATCTTGTGCACTGTTTACTTATGTGTTTAGGAATATAAGTGTTCTTCTGTTTGATGACTCAGAAGCCTTTTATTAAACATAAAAACATGTTATTAAATATGTTTATTGAAGATCATTTAAATTGCGTTTGGAGTTGTGAAATGGCCAGCGGTCGGCTGTCAGCTGTCACAGTTAGAGTCTGTGTGTGTTGTGGAGTGGTTTTCATGTCCAGTGCCACAGAGAAAAGCAAATGCCTGTCTCCCGGCTGTATCCCAGTTTTGCAGGAAGTGGTGTTTAGGGAAGACTCGGAGAAGGGCGGCCTTGGCGTGGCACAGAGAAGTTGTTTTGGGGTTCAGGGAAGCTGCTTCCTGTCGTCTCTCTCTGAAGGTATAGAACTCCCTCAAACGTTAGTGTCGTGCAGTGTTGTTATTACTGTGTGTGTTTGGTGTGTGTGTGCATACAGTATACGGTAGACAGAGGGAGTGAAAGATGTGAGTAGCTTCTTCATGTTTGTTTGGTGTCGTCAGCTTTGCAGAGTGACATGTCGTTGTTGTTGTTGTAGTGTGGCTATAGTTATATGTGCATGCTTTGTATTTGGCAGACTCTTTCATTTAAAGTGACTCGCTCAAGGGCCATGATGGTGTTAGCTCACGCCTTCCGGAGTTCAATCCTAAAGCCTTTTGGTTATCAGCACAGTACTTTAACCATTAGACTACACAACAACCCCAATTTAGCTGTGTTCCCTTTAAAGGGATAGTTCAATTGCTAATTATATCATCATTTACTCACCCCCATGTTCTTCATGCTTTTTTTTTTTACACAAAAAAGGCAATATATATCTAAAATAAAATATATATAAATAAAACTTTATATATTTATATATATATATATATATATATATATATATATATTTTTATATATATATATATTTTATTTATTTTTTTATTTTTTTATTTATATATTTTTTTTATAATTTATCATTTTATTTATATATTTATTGTCCCAGCCCTAATATATATTATATATATTAGGGCTGGGACAATAAATCGTTGAATCACGAATCGAGAAATTATTTTGGATCGTAGATTTTCCAAATCCATCGCAATTCTCTCTCAAATCAATTCTGAGCTTAGTTTTTAACAGCAGATGGCACTGCGTGCTTTAGAAACAGCCATATTCTGCTCCCTTCCAATTCCTTACACCACTTGAACCTTCTATATAATAATCATTCATAAAGTTCGAAAAGGTTGAAGGGAATTGCAAGGGTGTTTACATTAATCTTGTGTCATAAAAGCATTCTGAGGTGCAAGTACATAGCCGAATGCACGAGCGCTCTTCTTCGTGAGCATTTGAGCGTGCGGTTAAAAACTAGCCTAGAGCGCCATCTGCTGTTAAAAACTAAGCTCAGAATCGATTCAAGAGAGAATTGCGATGCATTCAGAAAATCTCTGAATCGATCCACGAATCCAGATGAATTGATTTATTCTCTCAGCCCTAATATATATATATTTAGTGCTATATAGTGCTAATATATATATTTAGTGCTGTCAAACGATTAATTGCGATTAATCACATCCAAAATAAAACTTTATGTAATATAAGTGTGTACTGTGTATATTTATTATGTATATATAAATACACAGACATACATGTATTTATTTAAGAAATATTTACATGTATACATGTGTGTGTATATATATATATATATATATATATATATATTTTATATATAAATATAATAGTACAGTACACACACATATATTATGTAAACAAACTTTTATTTTGGATGCGATTAATCATAACTAATCATTTGACAGCATTATATATATATATAGTGCTGTCAAACGTGCATTTATTATAGTGCATTTTAGAGCATATTACATATGACATTTACACCCGCCAAATGCAGGTAGATTTCAGCAGTGGCGGGTAAGACAGCCACTCCCACTAGCCACTTTGGCGGGTTGAATATAATTTCAGCCTACAGCCAAATGAAAGGTAGCCATGAAGCTCGTCGTATCATAAAATTACAATTCAATCACAATTCCTTATCGATTAACTTGCTGTTACTGAAGGCGGGATAGGCGGAATTGCGCTGAATGACACACAACAGAAGCGCTCTCTCGCGCGCGATCAGTTCTCCTTGCGTCTGAATAGTCATATACACACACACACACACAGATGTCAAAATGCCCATTGTGTGGAGTAGGCTATCGCGTGAATACAGTTGGTTATGGCTTAAGTGTACATAAACAGGTGGGTAAAAACTGGATATGTGTCAGTATATTACGTCCATGCATTCAGCAGCCCAATTAAATACCTGTCTGTCATTAATGTTAATCAAAAACAAAAGATGTGAAATAAATGTATACATGTTAAATAAACCTACTGTATCTGAAATTTTTTTTTTTTAAATTTACTATTTGTAATTTGCTTCTTTGTTCTTTTTAAATAGCCTAACAAAAATAACATATACAATTTCTCATATTATGCTTATATTGCCCACCCATTGCCCACCTGTACATACCAGCTGATATACAATGTAGTCTTGATTTGCAAAATTGAGTGGCAAAATTGTGGCCAGTGAAAATGCTGAGTGGCTAGTAACTTTGGAAAACCACTAGCCACAGTGGCTGGTGAGCAAAAAAGTTAATGTCAAGCCCTGTGTGTGTATATATATATATATAAATGCTCTAAAATGGGTTCCTTTCCAATTGGACAAAACGTCATTTTAATGAAATTAAGATTTAAAATATTGAATATAGTCGTCTCAAAAATGACAGAAAGTTCTGTCAATGGCAGGGTAAGAGTTACGTGTAATGTCACTTACAAGTCCATCAAATGAGTGGATGTTGCAGTATTTACCTGTTAGTGTTTTAGCAGCATCAAGTTACCAGGCTGTAAGTATGTGTATCGGTGTTAAGAACAGGAGCATCGTGGGCCAGGGCTGAATTGCCTTTATTACTGTGAAAGCTCTCAGCTGATTGATGTGCTGTGTAGAGCTGTAGATCTATATTGTTCTCTGTACACTCTCCGGCTGTCTTTCCAACTCTCGGGCAGCGGGGAAGCTTGGCAGGGTCCCGCGCGAGCGCCATGGTTTAATTGTTTGGGGGTGAACGGTGAGGGGGAGGGAAGTGAGGTAAGCTCATTCCAGGCGCACAGCTCTGCCCGAACACACTCAAACGCACTCAGTGACCCCGGCTGTGTCTGTAACGCTCTTGTCTCTCTCTCTCCACAGCTCAGAGTCCCACTGCAGCAGACCCCCTGCAGCAGGCCTATGCTGGAGTCCAACAATATGCAGGTCTGTCACTCAAAAGGAGGCTGTTTGTGATTTTCTTGCTTCCGAGTTAATAAAAAGTGCATGCACTGTGTTTACGTGTGCTGGAATAAGAGGTGTGAAGTGTGTGTGTGTGTTATCTGACGCATTGGTGTGTGTGTGTGTGTGTGTGTCTCAGCAGCCTTCCCCGCTGCATATGGACAGATCAGCCAGGCCTTTCCCCAGCCGCCTCCCATCATCCCTCAGCAACAAAGAGAAGGTGAGTCTGTCGCAGCCAGATATGTCACCTGTAAGAGTGAAGGATTCTGCGTGGTCACTCTCTGTGACATTTTTTGTAATTGTCTTTTCATAGATGTTCTATTAAAGTGGGATATTTTATAAATTGATTGTTATGTGTCGCTTATGCTACCATTCAAAAGTTTGGGGTCAGTAAGATTCCGCAAGGATGCATTCAATTAATCAAAAGTGACAGTAAAGACATTTATAATGTCACAAAAGATTTCTATTTCAAATAAATGCTGTTCTTTTGAACTTTCTGTTCATAAAAAGCCTTGTTTCCACCGAAATAACCCGGAACAATTTGTCCCAGGAACATTTTTCCCCAGACCTGTTGCTGTCTGCGTGTCCATCGTGGTAGCACCGCAACAGACTTTTAAAAATGGTGGTTAAAATAAAATGCTGCGTGAAGTCATCCAATCAAAATGCTGCATTAACTCAACCAATCAGCATGTTCAGCACCCAAGTCCCACCCCCATAAGTTCCTAAATTTTGAAAAAGTACTACCTAGCGAGCAGGGACTTTCCGAGGGGGAAATTTTAACTTAATTTAGACCCTGGTTCCTGCGGTCGAAACACACCAAAGTCCCTAGTTCCTGGGGAAAGTTCCTGCGGTGGAAATGCGGCTAAAGAATCCTGAAAAAATTTATCATGGTTTCCAGAAAAATATTAAGCAGCACAGCTGTTTTCAACATTGATAATAATAAGAAATGTTTCTTAAGCTGCAAATCAGCATATTAGAATGATTTCTTAGGGATCATTTGACACTGGTAAGAATATTCCAAATTTTTTTTTAACAATATCAATGTATCTCATTTCTGGTGTGCTGTTGATTAGCACAGATAATCATTTTGATTCGTCTCTTACTTGGTGTAAGCAAATAGGAAACTGCTGACAGTAAATAGACTTATAATGGAAGACTAGCAGAAAATCTCTGTCTCTGCTGATTGACAGGTTGTCACAGATCAACAGGCATTAAGTTTAGGAAATAACCTAGAATAATCTTTTAAGTTATTTGGTGTTCTTGGCTGACTTTATAAAACATTAAACTCAAGGTCTCCCTCCAGTGGCTGCTATAGTAAATTATACAGAAACGTCTTCAACAAGCCGGTCATCATTTTTTTTATTTTATTTTTTTCCCCTGGTGAACAGTGGAAGATTTAGGCATGGGTGGTAACTGACGCGCCCATGCCTAAATGGGATTTAAGCTAGAACTGTCTGCCACTGCTGCTGAAAGTTACTGTACTATTACTTTGCAGAAAGAAAGTTCTATGCAGTTCCCATGGTCTGCTATGCATTATAGAATGTTGTAATGTTTGTTAATGTTAATAAAGTTATTAGACAGTGATATACACAGGTTCTTTTTAGACTATGGACAAAACCAGTTTAAGTTGATTCAGTATACAAAAACACCCTAGAACGCATTACACAGCATTTCTAAAGCCTGAGAAATTATGCATATAAAAGTAAAATAGTAAAAATACCATTTCTTAATTACACATTTGTTCCAGTGTTAAATAATAGTCAGATGACATCGATAAAACTCAATAGCTGACCATTTAAATTGTATAATGACATATGTGACCCTGGACCACAAAACCAGTCATAAGTCGCACAGGTATATTTGTAGCAATAGCCAACAATACATTGTATGGGTCAAAATTATTGATTTTTCTTTTATGCCAAAAATCATGAGGATATTAAGTAAAGATCATGTTCCATGAAGATATTTTGTACATTTCCTACCGTAAATATATCAAAAATGTATTTTTGTAAGTAATATACATTGCTAAGGACTTCATTTGGACAACTTTAAAGGCGATTTTCTCAATATTTAGATTTTTTTTGCACCCTCAGATTCCAGATTTTCAAATAGTTGTATCTCTGCCAAATATTCTCCTATCCTAACAAACCATACATCAATGAAAGCTTATTTATTCAGCTTTCAGATGTGTAAATCTCAATTTAAAAAAAATGATTTAATTTTGTGGTCCAGGGTCACATATTGCAGACTTGTATACAAAATAAATTCATCAATTCATTCATGTTTTATTAGCATTGCAAGTTATTTTAATTGCAGATCCCTGCACAAACAACCAGGATATGCTACAGTCATTCCCATCGGATGGTGGTCTGTGGTCTATGGTGGTCTTTGATCAAATTGGGCCTTATATTTGTCACAAGAAAATAAAAACTTTATGATGAAGTAAGTGCAGTGATTTCAAGAAAATGTTCTTCTTACAGCAGAGAAAATCACTGTGATCCGTGAACTATATTTTTTTTTGTCAAATCAAAGAGTTTTCTTTATCCTGAGGAGAATTTGAAGAAGCCCAAGTCTCCAATAATCTTTTGGAAACAAATTTTAGCTACACTTAGCTGCACTTTTTGGTCAGTTTGAAGGAAGAGCTAATCTAAAGCACCTTTTCAAGAGTGCCTGAAAAACCTGGAATTGTCGCACCGAGCATTTGTTTGTACACGGTTATTTCATCTATATAACTTAAGGAGAGAATTGCTACTTTCAAATGCCAGGGCAACTGCTCAATAAAGAGAAACTCTTGCTATAGTTTCTTCTTCGGCAAGCCAAGTCTAATTTTGCCATTTGTGTCTTTGTTTTGCCTTCTCTCTCTTTATTCCCCTTATTTCCACCTATTCTTTCTGTGCTGCCTGCCCTCTTTCTCTCCTGTCTAACCGCCTCTCTAATCTTCTGTATCCCACAATCCTTCTTGTCTTTCTCTTTCTTTCTCTGTCTCCAGGGCCAGAGGGCTGTAACCTGTTTATTTATCACCTCCCTCAGGAGTTTGGGGACGGCGAGCTGATGCAGATGTTCCTGCCTTTCGGTAATGTCATCTCCTCCAAAGTGTTTGTGGATCGGGCGACAAACCAAAGTAAATGCTTTGGTGGGTAAAAATGATAAGACACCTGTGAAGATTATTCTCATTCCTACTCACACTATTAACATTTTTACCTCATTTCTCTACCACAGCGAAGCTTTCAAATAAAGCCGTGTGCACACTGTGTGCTTTTTGCTACTATTTCGCCATCTGAGATGCATTTTAGGAATTGTAGGGCTAAACTGAGTTTTAGATCGCTTAATATAACATGTTGACCAAAGGGTGATATATTACCTTTACGATGATTATTAGCTTCCAACAAAGTTCTTATGAGCTTGTCTGCGCAATATATACCAAATATCTTATTTAGTGTTCCTTTCAGTCATACTATCCAATTGGGGTTTGTGCAGTTTTGAGTTTTAGCTCTGTGTTATTACATGTTTTGTGTGAAAACTGCAATGCAAACTGATGACACAAGCAAAGTAGTAGCTGATATGTATATTTTACACCTCAAATGTCACTGAAGACACAATATTTAATCTGACAAGCAACAATCGTAGAGGACAGAGGGGTTAAAATCACACGGTGTGCACCTGGCTTAAGACAGAAAAAAAAGAATGAATGGAAAATTAAAAGGAAAAAAAGAAGACGTAGTGTAGCATCTTTATGTCTTTAATCAGCGCGGGACATGAGGCTGTAGGGGGAAACTGCAGAAGCGTGTTCGTGTGTCCCGCTTGTGACTAATGTGAACCTCTATATTTTAATTAGCGCTATCTGCAGCTTCACTGGCTCCTTGACTTATCAGAGGCATCCCATGCATGAACAAACACAACGCTATTCGATTTCAACTTAATATAAACGCAGTTAGCGGGAGGTGTTTCAGAGACTCAGACGTGATGATTTGAAACGCTGAGCCAGCTAAAATCACCACAATACCTCAAGACAGAGCAACCGAGAGTGAGAAAATAGATGAGAAAATGAGAGGAAATAATTTGCGTTGAAATGTTCATGTGTTAACTGGCAGAGTTTTGCTGTCATTGCCAAGACCTCCAGAACAGATTGAAGCTGATTTACACTACTTTATTTACCAGAAAAGGAAAATATGATAAATAATACATAATAATAAATAATGCATTTTGTCATAATTCAAGCTACCTTTTTAAGTAGCTAGTCTACAAATTAACAACTAACAAATAGCAACATGAAATTTGCTAAATGGGACAATAATTAATAAAGACCCCATAAAATCAACTCTTTTTGTGGTTTTTAGCTTATGTTTGTTAGCTTCAACACTATCAATATGCTAGCACACTTTGAAAAAAATTATAACGATTCATCTTTCACTACACAGAATTTGATTTGTCTCGCACAAACTTTCTGCTTAAAAAGGGAATACGTCAACACGGAGTAAATCCCTACTCAGCAAGCAGTTTTATTTCGTTTTATATATAACTTATTAAAAACAGCTTATGACTTGTTGCTTGTGTAGTAGAAATAGTTTTCATTCAAACTTTTTTATGTGACATTATGCTATCTGAATATTAGCAGGCTAAAGTGATGTAATCAGTATTACAGTATATCAGTGGACCATTCTCCCAAAAGAGAAAAATAATTATATTATATTATGTTATATATATATATATATATATCACAAAATAATATTAAAATGAATTACAAAATATAATAGTTATAATAATTATAATAAATTATATATTAAAAATTAATAATTATTCATTAGCAACAGATGTCTTCAAAGCCAAGAGACATTTTGAAGAAAAAAAAAACTTGTAACTGGAAAAACTATGCTATTTTGCTCAAATCTAAGCTACTTTCATGCTACTAAAAACAGAGTTAAGTTAATAGTTAGTTGCTATTTGTACTTGGCTACTTCTGTGCATGGTTGTTAATGCAGTGGAAATCCAGTTATTCAAATGTTCATGTTTTATGAGACATTAAGCTGTCTGAACACTTGCAGGCCAATTATTTGCAATTTTCTGTATTTTGCATGTTATTAACTCTTTCCCTGCCATTGACGGAAACTACACAATGCTTCCCCGCCATTGACAGAATTTTCCAGCAATCTGTGTTTCCACTGTTATGTGGTAGGGGA
The DNA here is from genome assembly GCF_019924925.1 of Ctenopharyngodon idella. Taxonomy (NCBI): domain Eukaryota; kingdom Metazoa; phylum Chordata; class Actinopteri; order Cypriniformes; family Xenocyprididae; genus Ctenopharyngodon; species Ctenopharyngodon idella. The sequence goes on along the minus strand of NC_067240.1, from coordinate 7,795,875 downwards.
CACTATTACACATCTTCTGATAGAGTACAAAATCTCCTGATCAAAACACAGGCGAAGAAGAAGCAGAAACAAGCGATAGAAGCATGGCTTATACACTAATGCGATCATCAAACATTCAACAGCATATAAATGAAAACAGCCAAACGTTACCGAATGAAATGTCAAACCCACAAAGGTTTGGGAGTGTTGATGGACTTGATCTACTCAATCTATGTTTTGATCATCGTTCTGAATCCGATCCGGACGTAGCTTCTGACAAAAACATGATTTTCTCAGCTTTTTCTTCAAAATGTTACTTTTACTAAAAAAAGAATGCATGAAGCTGGGATTTATTTTAAAGCAGAGGCTCTGTTCTTTCTTTTTATATATTATATGTTCAGATATTCATACAACAAAATACTATGTGGGCCATGAATATTTTGTGAAAATAATCAAAAATGCTGGTGCTGACTGGCAACTTTTAAAAACAAAAAAACAAAATGCTGGCAGGAAGAGAGTTAAAAAGGACTTCTGGCTAACTTCTCGCTAATTCAAGGAGCGACTGGATATTGTGTTAGGTTTTGCATGTTCTCTGTGCTTCTGATTATTGTGTATCAAATGTATGATGTTGTATTGTATTGATTGACTTAATTGTGCATATATGTTGAATGTTAAACATGTATCTGGTTAAATATGATGACTTAAGTAAACTTGTTTGATACCCTTCCCTCTCTTCATTTCACGCTCACCTCATTCTTTATCACAAAATCATTTCTGCCATCACTGTGACCCATTTCTCACACCCCCTCCGACTCCACCTTCCCTCAAACCTATCTAATGTCCATCTGTCCATTGCATTACCTTCTTATCCATCTGGTGCTAACCTGTCGTCTTCTCTCTGTCTCCATCTTTCTCCCTTCATTCTCCAGGCTTCGTGAGCTTTGATAACCCGGGCAGCGCTCAGGCCGCCATCCAGTCCATGAACGGCTTTCAGATCGGCATGAAGAGACTCAAAGTGCAGCTGAAGAGGCCAAAGGACGCCAACCGCCCATATTAGCCCCGTCCCTCCCCCCAGCCACCCCTGACCCTGGGGGTGAAGGCCGCCGCAGCGCACAGGGAACGACAGGTCAGCCAAATCACCTTGGAGCCAAAAGACACAAAGATACACACACTATGCAAGTGAACGAATTGGTTCAGTCAAATTTGTGAACCGATTCATCGATAAGAATGATTCATTCACTGTCCTTACTCTGCACAATTCAGAAAATAATAGTCTTTTTTTTCTGTAGTTTCACTCTGAAATGTCACATTACAGGAGTAAAACGGCTTGTGAATGCGGTTTCATGTTGACTTTAAGCCTGCAGTATAACAGCATATGATATTAAAAAGGACTGTGGCAGAGGGGGAAAGATTAGTCATCTCCATGTAGCTTATATCATCTCACATCTCCTCATCTAAATGAAGATGGAAAATCAATGCTGTGTCATTAATTTACCCTGCTGATGCCTTTTACTGGGCCAAGTTATTACCTACTTACAAAGCTAGTGAGCCATCTCCGCCTCTTTAGACGACACAGTAAGGCTCCTGCACATCTCAGCACTGACCTGATACATTAAAACTCTTCCAGCCAGCCAAAATCATTTTGCTAATCAGTGTTTTTGTCTTGTTTATCAGTAAAAATACCTACACATATGCTACACATTTTTCAATTTGGTACTGAAGGGACCAGTTCATCAATACAAATTGCAGGGGCTTTCGCACCAGAGAAACCTTTTCATAGTTCCTAGAACTATTGGCTGAAGTACCCGAATTTTGCCGTGTTCGCACCGCAGGAACTAGTAACGATTTTAGCAGTGTTGCCAAGCCCACGGTTTTCCCACAGAATTGGGCTACTTTAACACTGTTGCCGCGGGTTGAAGCGACCCCAAATAACATGATATTTAGCCCCTGGAATGTGAATTTTACCAGGGGAACCCCGCCAAAAATGCAAATTTTACCCCCCAGATTGCGATTTTTACCGGGGAACCCCCCTGAAACACGATTGGGTTTTGTTGTGAAAACCCAGCAACCCTGGATTTTAGTTCTAGGAACTCCTTTTGGGGGAATAAATTAGCTTCTACTTCAGAGTAGGGTCTAAACCAGCATTATAGGAACTATCAGTGACGTAAGTGTTCGTTGATTGGTCAAACGCATGTGTTAAAAAGTTAAAAAGCCGTGTAAAAATATTTACTTCATGAACATGGAAAGCGGCGATAATGGCATTTACCTGTTGTCTGCAGGACTGTGTTCTTTTCTCTGCCTCAATGATATGTATTACTGAAAGTTGTCATAGGAGATTTTGTCTCTTAGGCCCAATTTTTGCTCTTTCAGTCGCGTAAATTATATGTTTACATTCCATCTCCACTATCACGAAACCCACGACACACAACAAACGGTTCCGATCACGGCATCCTCCATCCACCAGTTTTTAGCGTTTGTAAATGCCGCGCTTAAAGACGCCGCTGTCGGACGCTTCAGAGTTCCTATTCCCAGTGCAAATGCAACCTGGAACATGGCCCAGGGGCCAAATTATTTAATAATTACTTATAATAATGGCATTAATATTGACAAATAAAACATCAATAATTACTTTAAATAATTACTAACATTATTTACAACTGACAAAAAAGTGTTTCGTCAACTTAAGTACGCCAGCAACGGATGGACTCAAAGCTAATCGACACAGACTAGAAGACACAAGAAATGGTCTTCAAAGCCGCGATGAAACAAAAGTAGCAGCAGATGTTTTCTTCCATACTGTGAGGTACATCCGAGTGTAACAGCTTACCAAAAAATAAAACATGTAAGGCGGGGACTTGGTTCTATCCATCAGTTGTTGATTGGATTGTGAGATGTAGGTGTGTGTGATGTGTCCTGCGTACATCACCAGAGAGAAGACTGATGTTTATACTGGAAAGTCCAGTTATGATCATTTGATTCAACTTTATGGGGTCAAAAGCATGCACTGATTAATTGAATTTAGAATAGATGGGGTGAATTTTCATTTCATGCTGATTTTAAATGCTTCTGTACTTTTTGTGTTTGCTTCCTAGGTTTTGTAGAGCTGGAACACATGTTGATAACATGCCAAATGTATTTGAAAACACAACAAGATCAAGATCATTGGGGCTGGGGACACAGTACAGCTGAAGCAGAACATGAGGAAGATGTAGCCGCGTGATATACCACCACCACCACCACCACCACCAGGCTCAATGGACCTTTTTGGACTTCAGTGTTTAACTCAGGGGAGCCGCGGTGTAACTGGACCATACCGTACTCCCTTCTCTGAACCCCCAAGCCCTTATTTTGCAGGACCACAGGACATATTACTGAAGACCAACACAAAAATATATATATATATATTTAAAAAAAGAAAAACAATGTAAGCCCTCAGAAGGCTCTGAATCTACGAATAAGTAGTATGGGGGGAAAAACACTTTTTAAAACTAAGATAGACTTTTAGATGGAAATCATGTAATATTGAACACGTCTTTGGGAAAACTTTTTAAAGAACTGTTTTAGAAACCAACAAAACGGATTAAAAAAAGAACAAAAAAACTTGAAAGACAGAACTTTTTGGAAGGATGTGACAATTCAGGACACAAACTTGCTTCGACTCGGGATGGCCAACTTTTTTTCTTGGAGTGCCTGTCCGTTTCCAGGGGCAATGGCTGCCACAAATCGCAGCCTCCGTCCGCTGGGAGACTTACCTGTCATTCCTTAGTTGTGTAGGGACCAAATGACCAAACCTTTTTATCAGAAATGAAAAAAAGAAAAAAAAAAAAGAGGGAAAAAAAAAAAAAAAAAAAAAGACTCATACCTGTAACATAATCGGACCACTGCATCTCTTGCTGTGCCAATCGGTTAGAGTGGTATTTAAAAAAGATATATGTATAAAAAGAACATATATGACTATATGCATACATATAGATTGCTGATATGCTTTTGAATACTGGCAGAACTATTTCCGATGGTCCGTCGAGGCCGTTCACTTCGCTAGTTTACAATTACTGCTCAAAATGAAGAATATTTATTTTTATTTCTCTTCTAGTTTTTCTCTGTGGCGAGAGAAAGGGTGCATGGGAAGGGTTGTTCCATAATGCAGCCTTACCTTTTCTATCTTATGTCCTGACCTTGTAGTTAAGAGACCATCTTAAAGAGGTTTGAGATAAACAATCCTGTTTATATATAACGTACATACGATATGTATATGTATAGCAGACGACGTTCAAGCAATATGTATTCATATTTATGCACCTGTACAGCATATATATGGATACATACGATATTAATCCCAAAACCCATATATGTATTTATATGCATATATTTTATATGTGTGTATATATAGAAACTGGCTATTCAATATGTAGAGCTGTAATTTTTTTGTAGATTTAAGCTGGAGTTTGAAACCTCTGCTCTGCTTTGGACTTTTACCACTGGGAAGAATCTCAAATCGGCAGCTGCAATCTGCAGGCATTCCTCTCGATCCGATATAACGTTCCGTATCCGCCAACACACACACACACAGATTCCGTTTGTGTATATATGTGTATATGCTACTTACAAATGCAAAAAGGCCTCCTCTCGTTTGAGAGTTTAAAAAGAATCAGGATCATTACGAAATAGTACAGAATACGGACATATCTGCCTCCCGCCTCTGCAAACATTCGCGAACAAACGACGTTATTCACTCGAACCGAGCGCTGGCTTTATCGGTTTTTTTAACCTCGCCGCGTTCGCGCATGCACCGTCGAATCGTCAGCCGTGCGTCCGTGCACCTGGCAGCACTGTGCTATGACACCGCTAGCAGCCATTCATTATTATGATGATTAAGATGATGATGATGATGTCAAAACAACGGAAAACACTCTACTTCTTAATAAAAAATAAAAGGAAGAAAAATAAACAAAAAAAGACAACTACTATAACTACAGCTAACAGCGAAGCCTTCAAATATTTGTTGACATGACAAACCTGTGCTGTGCAGCTTGACACCGCCATTTTACAGATACACCCACTCGACGTTCTGCTTACGGTTACAATGAAGTGGGCATTATGTACGTTTTGCACAAGTATCGTCAGAATCCGCATCATATTGCGTGTTTACATGCGCTGCTTCGGAGTTCTGATTGATTGGCGGGAACTTTTTCCACTAGTTTGGGTTGAGGATGGAACGCGAGATTTTGAATGAAGGACTTTCATTTTGGTTACGCTTTGCAACTGCTCTATTATACAAGATGGCACTATTGTAAATATATGATAATTTCAGAGCTGGTTAATTTGCTTTACCGAAGAGTAAAGTGTCTGTACAGTGTGGGGGGAGGGGAAAAGCAGTAGTCAGTTCACCTCATTTGGAAGGGGAATTCAGTTCTGAATCGACGCGGTTTCAGACGGGTTCCGAGAATGTTGCATTTTGCCTTCTAGATCTTTCCGACACATGATCATTCAGGTATTCCAGGTTCGTTTGCAAGGATATGCATTCAGTCTGTTGGATTTCAGTGTCACCTGTCTTTCTCTCCCTTTCTGTCTCACGCTCGTCAGCTCCCTCCGTGTTAATCGTTTCAGCTGCAACTGTTTACATAGCAATCTGGAAATGTAGAGTTGACAAAACCAACAAGACAGAACAGAAATTTTATTATAAATATATATAAGTATATACATGAACTACTGAATATACTGTAAATGTTTTTTTCTCTTTTTTGCTCTGTTCCTCTGTATATAGGTTTGCATATTTTATAATCTTTTACTTCTATCTAGAAGGACTGGATGACTTGAGAAAAAAAAAAAAAATGAAACTGGATTAAAGCAGGTTAAACTCTAGTCCTTAGAGATGCATTATGGTTGTATGGTATTTAATCAAGGAAAGTAAAAAGAGCCAATCAGATTTAATCAAAACATTTTAACAGAACTGCTGCCAACATGCATATTTATTTGCCTATTTATGTACTCATATTTGTTCATTTATTTATCGTTTCATTTTAAAATACTAATATATGTATTTTTATCTTTTCAATGTTTGTATTTTTTTATGTTTGTAACGACACCGAATATCATTTTTGTCATTTAAACGATGCTTTTTTTAAAAATATATTTTTACATGTTTTTTGTAGTGTGAGACACAATGGAACAATGCAACTGGCAGAATCAGGGTAATTCTTTATGGAGAATGTAGAACTCATGAAGGACTGGTGTCAAAAGTTTTTGCTGCACCTGTTAGAACTGTCTGCTGTTTTCTTCTGTTCTGCGATTCCATGCGTCTGTCAGAACTCCGATTTGCTTCGCCGCTTTTTCGAACACACTGGAAAAAAGGAAGAAAAACTGCACTAATCCATCAGACTCTCAGCAACTCTTGTTTTATAGCCTTTCTTCATTAGCACTAACTGTCTTCAACTCATCAGAAACAGTCTGAACTTACAGAAACAATGCAGTAAAATGGGGTTAAAAAAAAAAAAAAAAAAAAAAAGACATTTTGAGCACAGTTGAGCGTGCTGGGTGGTATCTGTGGATTTTTGCCAAGCCTATCACAATGAGATTGAGCTGTATTAGCAGTCGGAGTGCTGCCACAGCTCCTGCCCTGTTCTCAACTCCACTTTTCTCTGGTCCCTAGACTCTCTTTTGTAATTTTACTGAATGACGCGTTTCCGCTTAAGCCCAGTAATAAAGCACAGTGTAGAATAAAGCAGCATTATGCTTGTCCCATTTCCTTCTGTATGTCTATACAAGCCTTTTTATGAGTTGTTTTTATCTCTTTCACTCTTTTTATGGATTTGTGGCACAACTGATGTACTCTGAAACCACTTCAAAGGCGGAGGGTTTACACACACACACACACACACACACTTTCTGAAACTTTCTTTACAACTCTTCAGATCAAATTAGACCAATAGTCCTGGAGCGATGTTTGGCTGAATCCCATTGCATATACCGGTGCTCCCTGATCTAGGTTTAGGTATCAAAGCATATATGCTGTGTATACTGGAAAAGCAGGGGAATAGGAAAGTGAGGGGACACGTTAAATAAAATGAGCTACACCCCCTTTGGAAAAGAAATATGAATTTTTTAACATATGCAGAAAGTTTGATGACTCATGAGTTTGTGACTAGAAATGCATCTTAGTGACTAGTCACTCTCACGGAAATTTCTCATTTCATCAGATGATAGTGGGATTACAGATTGTTCTTGAGAATCTCTTTAAACATTTACGTTGCCAAGTCAGATCCTTGAAAAGCCTGTAGACTTTTATGGAGCTGCTGCCCAACCATCTGTGACTGAATAAACAACACCATTTATTAATAAACACATTTTATTAAGGCAGAAACAACACTTGAATATGTTAAAAAAAAAAAATAATAATAAGACCATAATTATTTCAAGACTTTAAAAGGCAGAATTAAGAGCACATGAATAATAATGACCATTCAAATAAGTTCTTGTATTCCAACAAATAACCTGAGTCGCCATTACAACCCTTCAACAGATGAAAAAGATGTCTTCTAAGATCTCACTCTCCTCCAGGTCTTGCAAAGAGGACCGACTGGGGCCTAGAGGAGAGAAAAGGGTCTTCTGAGAAGCCCGAGGGGCGACGAAACTCTTCCGGGATGAGGGGTTGATTCGGCATCCTTCTAGGTTGGATACAGGGCTAAAAATGTCCAACAGCTCCATCAAAGAATCATCCCACCTAACAATGAGGGGGAAAAAAAGCAGGTTCAGACTCAGGAAATGTCACAATTATTTTATACACCAGAACAGAAGTGGACAAGTGGGATATAAAAAAGCATGATAATTTACATACTGCTCAGAATGCCGCACATCCTCAGATTCCCCTACATAAAAAAACAATGTTGCATCTGACTAGAGAAATAGTTTCACAGGCTTTGAAACATGTGGCCTTAGGATGGATATGAAGAACAAGCCAGCACGTTTTTTTTTTTTTCCCTAGTTTGGAAGGAAAACTAAGAGAGCTGAGCGAGGAGATAAATAAATAAAAGAATAAATAAACAAAGATTAAGCTAATAAAGATTCAACCCCTCAGTCGAGGTGCTTAATAAATTATTCATCGAGTACAGACGTGCACATTTCAGATATAAAACATGAATTCTTAAAGCACGCTCCACTGATGCTGCTAACATAATTCACTGCTCATTCTAAACAGCATTGATTTGCATCCATGCAGCAGAAGGGATGAGTGGGTATTCATACAGATGTGTGTGTGCGTGAAAGGGATCTCAGCTTCTATGAGAGGCAGAAAACGGTGCCATCCACTGAGTGCCTCTGACATTTGAAAGCAGTATTTGCTTCATGGTCATGATAGTGATGATTATACAAGACACTGAGAAACACGCCATCCACTATTTCCTTCATGTCTGACACTTTTTGGGTATGAAATCATAAAAGTATCGGTCAAGTACATCTCAAAATGTTTTCACAGAAAGGTAAATAGAAATTAAAGGTTGTCAAAACAAAAAACTTCCATCCTTCTCGGGCAACACATTAGCTCTGTTCCAAAACCAAGTGAGCTGCTTACAACCTACTTAGGTAGCTGCCCTCTAAAGGCCCTGATATACTTCAAGTGAAATCGAAAAAAAAGAACTGGTGTGACGTCATTTCAAACAAAATCAGTCCAAAATAACGTATATTTTGTGTTAGTTATGGGAGTTTGAAACAGCTTGCCAAAGCAAACTTTCTGGAAAAGTTTGCTCTAGCTGATAAACACCTTCATACTACCATTGGTCCATGCCGATGATGTAATAGGTAGGTGTGGCTCTGAGGCTCCACCTTCTTTAACATGGAAATCTTCTCTGATTAATTTTTTCTTTTCAGTCCATCGAGGTCTGACGTCCGTGAGTAAAAGCATGAATACACTGAAATGCCGCTTTATAGTAGAAATTGAAGTTGTAATTCTAATTGAAAGAGACATTGACAGTGTTTTTTCATGTTTAAAGGGGCAGTTCACCCAAAAATGAAAATTACCCCAAGCTTTACTTACCCTCAAGCCATCCTAGGTGTATATGACTATCTTCTTTCAGACGAACACAATCAGAAATATATTTAAAAAAAATTTTTTTAGACATTTTGAAGCAAAAAAAATATATCCATCCATCATAAAAGTAATCCAAATGGCTCCAGGAGGTTAATAAAGGCTTTCTGAAGTGAAGCGATGGGGTTTTGTAAGAAAAATATCCATATTTAAAACTTTATTAACTAATCCTGAGCGCTGCGTCTTGCGTTTTTAGACTCAAAGACATGTTCTGTGTGAATGGCCCCTAATGGTGCTTTTTTGTCATTTTTGAGGCTTGGCAACACAAACAATTGTCACTGATTGGAAAAAAAGCAGCCTAAAAACATTCTTACATGGAACACAATATTTAAAAAAAAATTGATGAAAGAATATTTCAAAACTTACAGGTTTAAAATGACATCAGGGTGAATAAATGATGATAGACTCTTCACTTTTGGGTGAACTATGCCTTTAAAACCTAAAATTATACCTACTCCTTGACCAGGTGAGGACTGAACAAACTGGTGAATCTCTGCACAGGTAAAGATGAGTTGAGGCTTGACGGATTGATCCCCAGAGTGTTGAACACATGTTCACACAGCCATCTAGGTGGGGTGCCTGAGCACCTGTTCACCCTCATGCTGGGACTGATGAAGGTGCCCTAGCTCTGGAAGACATCCTGCATTGTTCCGCTGCCAAAGATCGGAATCCCCCGGTTCCCCAAGGACTACAGGCCAGTTGATCTCACTTCACACAATACGAAGACCTCTGAGAAGCTGGACCTTAGACAGACCACCTGGACCCACTGCAGTTTGTTAACCACTGTTACGGCTCTGACCCTGTACTCTGGAGGCAGTGACCATTCACCATTAACAAACCTACATATGCTGCACTATACTGGCTGTTCTGTCAGACAAAAACTATAGCTTACTGTCCTATATAAGAGATCCACAGTAAAAATCTGTTTGCAAAGCCTTCGCAGAAATTGCAACTGATTTACCAAAGAATCCACAGTGAAATGTACTGAAAAAACAAATAATGCTCTACTGAGACATTCACATAGTTAAAAATAAATAACCACTTTCCAAGTATTAGGATTCTTTAGAAGGTAATGTTATTTTTAGTTCAGTGATCCTGTATCTCTCTTCTCTCCATCTCATTAACATGCCAGTGGGAGGGGCCAAAGATGAGATGATGTAGATAGGGCTGCCCCCTAATAGTCGACTAAACATTAGTCGACGAGAAGAGGCTTAGTTGACCAAAATACACTATATTGCCAAAAGTTTTGGGACGCCTGCCTTTACGTGCACATGAACTTTAATGACATCCCATTCTTAATCCGTAGGGTTTAATATGGAGTTGGCTCACCCTTTGCAGCTATAACAGCCTCAACTCTTCTGGGAAGGCTTTCCACAAGGTTTAGGTGGGTGCTTATGGGAATTTTTGACCATTCTTCTAGAAGCGCATTTGTGAGGTCAGGCAGTGATGTTGGTGAGAAGGCGTGGCTCGCAGTCTCCGCTCTAATTCATCCCAAAGGTGTTCTATCGGGATGAGGTCAGGACTTAGTGCAGGCCAGTCAAGTTCCTCCACACCAATGTCTTTATGGACCTTGCTTTGTGCACTGGTGCGTAGTCATGTTGGAACAGGAAGGGGCCATCCCCAAACTGTTCCCACAAAGTTGGGAGCATGAAATTGTCCAAAATGTCTTGGTATGCTGAAGCATTAAGAGTTCCTTTCACTGGAACTAAGGGGTCAAGCCCAAACCCTGAAAAACAACCCCACACCATAATCCCCCCTCCACCAAACTTTACACTTGGCACAATGCAGTCAGGCAAGTACTGTTCTCCTGGCAACCGCCAAAACCAGACTCGTCCATCGGATTGCCAGACAGAGAAGCGTGATTCTATTGACTGTAGTTATTGACTCTGCAGAAAGTTGGCGACTTCTGCACACTGTGCACCTCAGCATGCGCTGACCCCGCTCTGTGATTTTACGTGGCCTACCACTTCGTGGCTGAGTTGCTGTTGCTCCCAATTGCTTCCACTTTGTTATGATACCACTAACAGTTGACTGTGGAATATTTAGTAGTGAGGAAATTTCACAAATGGACTTATTGCACAGGTGGAAACCTATCACGGTACCACGCTTGAATTCACTGAGCTCCTGAGAGCGACCCATTCTTTCACAAATGTTTGTAGAAGCAGTCTGCATGCCTAGGTGCTTGATTTTATACACCTGTGGCCATGGAAGTGACTGGAACACCTGAATTCAATGATTTGGAGGCGTGTCCCAATACTTTTGGCAATATAGTGTATTATTAGTCGCTTAGTCGCAAAAAAAAAAAAAAAAAAAACTCCACAGGAAATGGCGAATTCACGCAGTCTGTGACAGATCATTAACAGCTGGTCTAAATGGTAAATACAGTACATTGTGCAGGACATCCAAACGCTCATTCTTCGACCTCAAATATGGCTTACCATATAAAACATGTAAGTAGTAGCAACTTTACATGGCTGCTCACTTTAACGTTAACCTAGAAAAATGTGCGCTATTCAAGTGTTTGTGCAGAGTTTGAAAGCTGCATAATAGTGTGCTTGCAATCACTTGCATTTAAAATACTCCACTGATTTCTGGTCATACAGATAAGAGTAATACAGCTTTTGAATTTGTGAAAAATCTACTTTTATTCATGTGCTTGAACGCTGATTAGGCTGTGTAGGCATTAAAGGCTCATTATTATTATTTATATGGTTTATTAATAAACGTGCGATTAGTTGACTAATGCTTAATATGAACGACTACTAGTCGACCAGAAAAATGAGTCACGTTCTGACGTAGAACCCAGAAGCACTGGACTGTTTATACTACGTCAATAGCATAAGAGACTGACAGGGAAAAGAAGAAATTGTTGAATAAAGTTGCACACAAAAAGTATTCTTGTCGCTTCATAACATTAAGGTTGAACCACTGTAGTCACATGGACTATTTTAACGATGTCTTTACTACCTTTCTGGGCTTTGAAAGGTGCAATGACGTTGCTGCCTATTTGTGGTTCAGAAACCCTCAGATTTCACAAAAAATTTAATTTGTGTTCCAAAGATGAACAAAGTTCTTACGGGTTTGGAACAACATGAGGGTGAGTAATTAATGAAAGAAATGTCCTTTTTGGGTGAACTAACCCTTTAATGTTGACTCATACATTGTTTTTGCACTGTTAACCTGTCAACCCATATTCCAGTAATACAAACATAATAAAGAATGGTTCATTTCACACTTGAAATTTTACACTGAATGTTTTTGTGCACTCTCTTTGATGTTGCTGTTATTTTGTATAAATGGGACATTTATAATAAAATTACTTTGCAATAAATATTATGTAACAGGAATTATGATCATAACTAACAAAAGCAAACAACATTTGCACTTTATCTGTCAGTTATATTTCATTTGCTAGCGATTACACAGCCAGTTACAAGACTGTTTGAGAAAGAGACTTGCTTACTGAATGTCAGTATAAAAAAATGTTACAAATATTTCATGACATCATAATGGATCAAGCTGCTTAATGTTCTTTTGCTTTTAAGCCTGAAACTTGAATCTAGGTTTCGTTTTAATCCAGTCCTATGACAATGACAGTAATGTCCAATCTGGGAATCTCATTTTGTCGTTTGGGCGAATGACAATCGATTGTCATCCGACAATTCTTTTGCACATGTGCATCAGAGAGAAAGAGAAAGAGAGCTTACACTGAGGGTGGATGGCTGATGGGGTGGGACTTTGGCAAGGCTCCCTCTAGAAATGTGAGAATTAGCATTTTTATTTGTTGATTTATTTAACGGACAGGCCTCTCAAACAGCCATCCATCAACGGACGACATTGCCGATATGAATAATGCATTTCTTACCGCCGGTCACAATCTATAACAAGGGAAGGGGTAGGTGTAGTTTGGGCGGGGGAGGGGAATGTTAGGGCGTTGGTAGGAGGAAATTGCCGGAGAGAATGCTAATGTGTTTGGCAGTCATATTTACCCAAAAGCTTTCATTGCTTTTCACAAGGTCCACTGGCGAATGACCACGAGACATTAATATCACTTAAGAGGAGGTTTGCTAATCCCAAAAGCTATCTGTTCATTCAACGAATCAGCTAGGGGTTGGGAACAGAGTTCAAGATGCCTGGAAAAGAAAAGTAGAGTACAATAGCAGTATTTAAGTCTCTAGATTATTGAAGAGAAAAATAAAATCAATTACTGAATTCTTAAATTTTACAAAGCTAATAAAGTAATACAAATTATATTATTTTTATATTATAATATTTTTAAATGAATATATTTAATACATAATGATCTTAATATACAATTATAATATAAATTGAAATAAATTAAAGAAAAATGTAAGTGACTTCTAATCAGCAAAGCTGTCTTCAGTGCGATCAGCCATTTGCAATACTCTTTTGAAGAATAGGCTCTAGTTTTCTGCGCTTGTGGTGGATTTTTTGAAATCACAACATGGTATAAACAATATATGAGAATCTCTACAGGTTAACGCATTACCTCGAGCTCCTACTCTCATCAATGAGAGAGAGGAAGAGTAAAATACAGAGAGAGGGTGAAAGACACTGAGAAAGAATCAGGTTCTACTTCAATAATTCCAAACAAAAGACAGTTTATCAGTTTCCTTTGCCTCCGACTCAACTTATTTTACTGTTCTCATTAAAAATGTCCGTCACGCCTGAGAGCCCAAACAAATTTGTACCCAAACAGTAATATAAAAATCCTAAAAGGCAAATACCGACAGAACTGCATGTCAATTTTCTTTCAAATCAATAGTAAGCTGAGGAGAAGCACAGGGCATGGGCAGGAGCACTGACATTTCTCACTTCAGCTCTATCAAAACAGCCCTGAAAATTTTAATGATACACAATTTTTACTCCCCTTATAAAGTGAAGAGAAGTTTACAAGAGATGGCCCAAGTCTGCACAGGTTAATTTAAAAAGGTGGAGGTAATTTGAAAGAAGGACGTGGTTTGATAAGTGTATTGTTTTGACGACTCTTGCAGAGCTTTTTGAGTTTTATCAGTCTGACTGCATAATTCATTGCCTTGTGACACTTACAGTGCAGTCCACTCTCCTGAGCGAGATGAACTCGAACAAGATTTTTATATTTTCAAAAAGGAAATGTGAGTGGAGCCTGCAATGAAAAATACACCATCACGATGGTATGAATTTATTTAACATAAATAGTAATATAAAATTGCAACATAAATAGTAAAAAAAAATTAACTAAGTCAAAAGAGCCAACCACAAAATCTCTGATCTCTTTATCAATGCGAGGAATTTTACGACAGTTTTATAGCCCACCATGTGAAAATAGTAAGCCTGGTTGCTAAGAAAAGTAATAGCACATACCTCTCCTCGATCATTACTCTCCACAAACGGGATGACAAACATCCCTACCTACTATGAAAAATAGAAATAGTGCCACTTGCCTTAGCAAAAACTTAAAATCCCTGAATTCGAAACACAAAACAAATCCCAAAGCATACTGACATTCAAAGAAAACTACCTGTTTCAGGTGGAGTGAAATGTTATGATCTCTAGCAGACACAAGATCCATAATCCATAATCATTTTCATTAACCCAAACTTATTTCCCCAGGGCATCTTTCACCTTTTAAGCAAACTCATAGTAGTACAGAGCTTGTTTATTGATTCATTGTGGGCTGACAGGGCATTTGGTTGTTCTTCTAAAGTGTGTCCCTGTGGCATCAGACCCATCAGACTTGAGGTTGTCCAGGAGACAGCCTGGCAGCATCCAACCTCTGGCTTCTTAAAAATAAATAAATAAATGACACACTTCATTGATTTCCTCAAATCAAGTTTGGATTTGAATAATGCAAAAGTACCCTCCAGACAGTGGGATACAATAAAACATTTATCGTCCATACATAAACTTTCCATAGCGCTAGTTAGGGTATCTTGTTAGAGTTTATGTGCCTGTTTGGTATTAGTGTGTAAGGGAGGTTTCCCATGATGCTCTACTAATCATCAAGATCATCAACAAAGGAAAGTGTGTCCTTTTAAAATCAAAATATGACTTGCATGACAGATGCAAGTACAGAAATTTGAATTCTGTGGAGATTTTCTTACCATTTGAGCAATTCAGTCTAGATGCCTTTCTAAGTAAATATTGACAAGTGCAATTACAAAAATGGAATAACATTAATTCAACTAAAATCTTTAAATCGACTGACCGTCCTAGTCGAAATGTCTAATTAAAGATCTATTTCATTGCCTATTGTATCACATATTTTTGACTTAATGCTTCAAAGCTGCTTGATGTCACAATGAAAGGTGAATCTGGAATGGTCACTTGAAATTATTCAACAATTTGACTGTTCATTAAGTGACACATCTCTGTCCTAGTCTTAGATCACATTTGGCCCTTATCAAGTTCCCTGGTACATATTAAGCATACAAAAGTATTCAATTCCCTGTCAGTTTTGACATTCTCTTGGTATGCCTCCCACAAATATCATGGCTGCACACAAAGCAACCTAATTTTCCCGGCCCCTGTAAAAGTTCTGACTCGGTAATGAAACGTCGGAGACAGAAAAAAAACATATTAATGCAAAATATTCACCATAACATATAACAGAGGGAGAAAAAAAGGCAATTACTTCTGAAGTCAGTAGATTTTCTCCTAGAAAAAAAAGAAGAAATACGGCTAACAAACGACTTACAAATAATCTGCATTTTTCAGAGATGGCGCGCTAAACGAGACATGCTCATTCTCTCGCAGTGAGGGTTGGGGGAGGGGGAAAAAAGACATGCTGTCACATTAATTACCTTTCTACGTTAAAAGAAAACGGTAATGAATTTCCTTCCCTATCCCAGAGTGTGTCTCGCGCTAGCGGTCAGTGATTCATTCTCTGCCTCACTCTTTCTCATTAAGCTGAGGGAGGCGGCGCGTTCTCAGCCCGAGCTGGAAGACTCGGTTCAATTACACCTGCTGCTGGGCCCTGCTACGCCAGCTAATGGGACTCAGCTTGGCTCCTGTCAGCCTCAGCGCTGGCCGGCAAAAATCTTCATTTAACTCATCAAACAGGCCTCGCACTGCGTTCGGCCCAAACCAGCTTCCTCGTTTTTTTCCCCTCTTCCTTTACTTCTCCCTTTTTCCCCTGTTTTATTCAGATTCCCCCACATACCACTTCTCCTTCCCCTTCTTCTATTTCACATTCTTGCATTAAGAAGCTCTATCACAAAGGCAGGGACTCCAAAAACACAATTAATACATGGGCTTGGCCCCTGCTGTGCTGTTGAGCCAAAATTGCTGTCATTTCCTTCTTTTCACTTTTCTTTGAATTGAACATGTTAAATTGCATTTACTTGTGTGGTTCTTTGAGTTTCCTGAAAGTGGCTTCTCTCAAGCACCAGGAGTTTTCCCCCCATCTTTAAATTGCAACAGCAGCGTTTCTACAGAATCTTAAATTGGCAGAGTGACCGCACAATTGGCAAATGGCAAAATTAAATGTTTTACTCATCTAAAAATACAGAAAGGGTGTGGTAAAACACATTGGTTGTGTTAGACAGGCTGGGATGACTTAGATGATTGTATAAAGAAGCCAATCCATGCCATAGAAAACAGGAGTGGACCAAAGACAGAACCCTGAGGGATACCTTAACTCACCTGGAGGCCTGTGGAGTGCTGGGAAGGCCAAGAGGGGGAATTTTAGGAAGAGCAGATGTCCGGAAGCTTTCTGGAATCACAGGAGAAGTGGCCATATCCTTCCTGGTAATGGAGATCTCTGCAGGGAGAAAATGAGAGATTTCTCAATCTCCAATTAAGAAGGTAAAGTAAAAAGCAGAAAGGAATAACATATTCAGCATAATTTTTTGTGAACATACCTTGTGAAAGCTTGGGTGTAGGTTGCTGAATACTTGATGTGTGTCCCTGTGACTGTTTATTACTCAATGGTTGTCGAACAGTTCCCTGCAGAATGTGTGACTTTCCCTCATTTATTTCACTGCTGTATAAGAAAGAGAGAGAAAGATACTGTTTAAAAGTTGGAATTGCTTACCAAGGCTGCGTTTATTTGACCAAAAATACACTAAAAACAATAATATTATGAAATATTATTACAATTGAACATATCTATTCTATTTTAATATATTTTAAAATGTCATTTATGTATGTTATGGCAAAGCTGAAATTTCAGCAGTCATTATTCTAGTCATAGGTGTCACATGATCCTTCAGAAATCATTCTAATATGCTGACTTGATGCTCAAAAAACAATTTCTATTATTATCAATATTGAAAACAGTTGTGCTGCTTTATATTTTTGTAAAAACTGTTACATTTTTCAGGATTCTTTGAAAATTATTCTTTCAAAAAAAAAACAAAAAAAAATTCTCACTGACCCCAATCTTTTGAACAGGGAAATTTTGTATATTTAAAGATTTTTTATTTTTATCTTTTATTTTTATCTCTCCAGCACTTTTTGCATTCAATGCAGTTTTGAAGTCAATATTTACCTGCGTGTTACCTGATCCATTACAAAACAGGACTGTGGACCTTCATTAAAACTGCTGTCTCCATTTAGGGGTTTCTCAAAGTTTGTTGTAGTTGCTTCCTGAAGCCTTCAAAAGAGACAAATTAAAAGAATTTTCATGGTTCAGATCAAGTTAGGCTGTATTAACAGAATTTGTGACAATGTCGATTACCACCGAAAATAGCAGGACTTATTTAGATTTTTTAATGAGACAAAAATCATGATTATAGTACAGTGAACTATAAATACTTTCTAGGTGCATGAACTTCTGTGTATGCATTATTAGTCATTAAACAAAGGTCCTGTGCCAGGCTCTTACTTGCTGTACTGAAGGTAAGACTGACGGAGTTGCTGTTTCTGGAGCAGAAGTTTTTCTTCCTGTTGAGCCAACCGAGCTTGAATTCTCTCCCTCTCCATTTCCAGCTGTTTCTTGTGCAGGAGCAGACACTGTCGTTTCTCCTCCCAGTTCTCCCGACCAGGCGGCGGCGCTAGTCCAGTTCGATTAGCACCATGCATGTTGTCACTCTCCATTCTGTGGCACTGATGAGAGCACTTGGGTTCAGAGGCAACATGCAGCTTCAAGGCATCACCGGCTGAGGGCTCCCTGTTGGAGAACCTGGGATCACTATGTCCACCTTCAGAATTGCGATTGGTGTGCCTGTCATAGACTTCGCAGTTCTGCTCGCTGCTGGAAGGTGCACTGAAAGGTCCCGTTGAGAAAGAATGAGTGCACTCCACTGACCCACCTCTCTCGGTTCTACTTCCTGATGGAGGAAGGTCCAAGTAAGATCCATCCAAAGCAGTTCCTCTCCCACCCAAAGACCTTCTGAGCACCCCCTCACTACTAGGAATCTGTGGGATGGAGCAGAAGTAGAGAAATTATACACGTCACCTCTGACCTTTTAATAATGTAGCAACGAAAGCAGGTTTTACTCAAGGGAGTCAGAGAGGGTGGGCTCATCCCAAGAGGATGCAACAACCCAAGGTCAATCACCAAAGAGATAAACATTCAGGACAAAGGAGAATCGTCCACCTCTGAGGGGACAGAAAAGGGCCACTGACTAATTCAAGAGGAGGTCGTGGAGCATGTAAACATACATTACTCACAGCCAAGGTTTCAGAGAGGACAAGCTCATTTCCCTTATACAAGCTTAAGATGAAGGGTGCACAGGGTGCACGTTCTAAACTAAAACAACATATGAGTTTCACAGTTTCCTTTATTGAGGTTTGTTTTAGCTTTAATATTTTTAGTAACAGTGCTTTAAAGGGGATAAATTTAGAGATGGAACTTCTCTGAGAGGGTTTCAGTGTGCTGACAGGTTAACAGTTATAGATGCTAAAGTGTCAGCATGCCAAAACCCCTCTCTGAGAGGCTGCTTCTCTAAATCCACCCCCTTTAAAATCACCACCGCTAAAGCCATCAAAACAGTGCTTTTGTAACAAATTCACCTTCAACACATTTCAAGGCAATTACTGTTGGACTTTAAATCGCCTGCTGTGAGCAACGTTGGCATTATCATGAAAAACCCAAAGACCTATGATAGTTGTGAGCAATAAAAGGGGGTAGATATTTTCGTGTTTTTTTTTTTAATTTGTTGAATATCTGTTAGTCACCCTCTTCAGACAGGATGTGTCACTGGTGGTCATGAAAGATTTATAAGTGGTCATAAAAGTGGTCTGTGGGTTGAATTAAATAAATAAATAAATACACTAGTTTTGAATATTACTAAATAGTTCCCCCAGATATGTGGTGTTTGTTATTTATATTCATATTCATTTTTTGGATGCAATTCATTTATAATTTCTTTATAATGTTCTTTATATATTTTTATTTATGAAAATTGAGAATTGATATGAATAGTTCTGTTGCAGAAATTGTTCCAAATGTGTGTAAAAATTAGAGGTCGACCGATATTGGATTTTACTGATACCGATAACTAGGTTAGACCATACTTGCCGATAACCGATTAATCAGCAGATAGTTTTTAAAATGCATACTGAATTTAAAAAAATAAATAAATAAATAAAATAAAATAAAATAACACTAAGTAAAACAGTTTTAAATAAGTACTGAACCATGAAAATGTGCTAAATGATATAAATCTAATATGAATATATTAATTATATGAATAAATATTGAAGTAAACAAAAGACATTCAAACATGCTCCAGTCTCCTAATATAGCTCTTGCAACAGACACAACCCGGAAAAACTATCGGCAAGGATAAATTGGTCGACCTCTATTAAAAATACATACATACATATTCTGCCACAGCAGTGAATTCCGATGATGTCTAAACAACTTCAGATGGATAATATGTGGCATTGATTCATTTGTTCCTTTTCAAATATTCTCTTTCATTTCAAAATGTCATATTACAGAAGTAAAATGAATCATGAATGCCATTTCATGTTTCGTGCAACTGCAACCTTGGTGGTCTCATCTCTCTCTTTGACTATGTGCAAGACACAGGTCAGTATTAAACAATGAAATTTTATACATACACACATATATATATATATATATATATATATATATATATATAAAAACACACACTTAAAGTCATAGTAGATAAAAGAATCTTTCAAATGTGTAATCGAAATAAGATTAATTCACCCAATATTTACTTTTTAAGGAAAAAGAAAAATTTTCTGGGTGAGCATTCACAATCTCAAAATGGCCAAATAACAGCTGATAAATTGGTTGGTCTGCCAGGATATAAAGATAGTGGGCCATTCAAATGAATTTCTGCCTGCTATGGTTATACAATGCCATGACTGATCAACTGAAATTCCAACATAGTATAGAGGATACAAATTCAGTGCACGCACATGTTCTGTCTGAGCCATTTGTGGCCTCTCTCTATCGCTCTCCCACACACAGACACACTCTCTCTTAGTACTCACCTTGCTGTGGGAGCAGGACTGATTGAGCAGTGTGATAGACTTGTTGAGTTTCTCTTGCTGTTGGGAGAGGTACTGCTGATAGAGTCCCAGCAGCTCCTGACACTCTCGGTACTGCTGCTGCAGGCCTGTGCCGTGGGTCAAGGGTCAACACGCACTGGATAACTCTGCCACTGTTCCCACTTAGACTAAAACTCTCTCTCTTCCCAAGCCAGACATGGTAATCCATTTCCCCCAATGTAGTGTTGCCAACCTAATGCTGAGTAGGCAGGAGATTTTATACATAAGGTACAAAAAGAAAGAACCTCCCTTAAAGTAGTGCCCCAAAGGCTACTAATAACTGTAAAATCAGCTGTATGTCAAAGTAAATACTCAAATATATTTTGAAAAGCCCAAAGCTGATATGATCAGCTTGAGAGGCAAAGCAAATAATATATAATAAAATAGGCTTTCTTGGTCTAGGTCAGTGGTCTGCACGTTGACAGGGTAAAAAATAATAATAAAATATTGAGGTGATATTTTTGTTATTCATATGGCTAAGCAAATATAAAAAAATAATGATAATAAAAAAAATAAATAAAATAAAAATATTGAGGTGATATTTTTGTTGTTCATATGGCTAGGCAAATTTGTTTGGATTAAATTCATTTATACATTTTTTTCAGAGAACACCAAAAAATCTGAACTGGTATCATGCAGTATCAGTACCAACACTGAATATGGTATAAACCAAGGGTAATTTGTACAGTGCTTAAAACCACAGGTTAAGATCTGGATGCAAATCATTTATAAGTTTTTTCAGAGAATGCCAAAAAAATCTGAATCTGTATCATGCAGTTTTGTTGAAAAACAAAAGTTCAAAATAAAAATACAACTGGCCACATACAATTCAAACATCCTAAAATAAAAAAAATCCATTGAATAAGTTTAGGTATTACAGGAAAAGCTACAAGAAGAACTTAAAATATGAAAAAAATTCTCCCACTGAGAGCTCAGTTGCCCAGTGTCCTTATATCGAGAGTTGGACTTCTACTCTGGCTCCTGACATTTGAGTCTCTCTGGCTGAATCCCAGCCGCCAATACCTGGAGTCATGTTTGTGACTTTTTGAAAAAGTGCACAGACAGAGAAGAAAGCAAGAAGAGACAGCAGCACTGCAGAGAAGAGATAGAAGTGTTTCTTCAGGGCGAGGGCTTCACACATTCCTCCATCTGGGTCTGGCTGGGCAGGGGTGGGCAGAATGCCAGGCTGTGAGACAGAGAGAGCTGGCACGTATGCAGCATTGGGCAGAACTCAACTGATCTGGAGCAGAACCACAGACACGCCGACTGCGCCGACTAATGACAGCGTGACGTACGCTTGCTTACTCTCACAAGCTCTGCAGAAATCCATTCGGTAGATCTAATTTTCCAATGTGGAAAGCAATAATGGAAAGCGACTTTTTTTGGTCTTTCTTCTTAATAATCAGCCTGGCTGCAGAACACAACCGCTCAGAGATCATCATAATACCTCAAGGCCCAGGAACTCGAGGGGGGCAACACAGATCAAACCAACTGAAAGTTAGAACGATATAGAGATTATTTATAGTCCTCATATCTCTGTTATTACAATGTCAATAAGCACTAAATCCAGCCTCTGCTCAACAGCCTCTCAATCCAATACCCATAAGATAAGCACGGTAAATCTTACCTAAAAACAAAGGCTAGTATTAAAATCTCCAGAATACTGCACAATAGAAAAAGAAAAAGGAATTTCATAACCCACAAGAGGCCATGCATTAGTGAGTTTTACCATGGTAAAGGCAAGGTGAAGTGGTATAATCTCACAGGCTTTTTGGTATAAGAACGAACCAGGATACCAATGTTCAATAATTTAAATAATACAGCATTTGTATGATAATTTCCTTACCATTGCTAAGCAATATAGTGCATTAAAGAACAGTTCACCAAAAATGAGAACTCACCCATGTTATTCCAGACTTACTTTCTTCTGCAGAATATAAAATGAATTGTCCACACAATAAAAGTCATTGCGGTTCAGTGCTGTCTTCCTCTCTTGCATTCCACAGAAGAAAGTAAGTCAAACAGGTCATAGAGGACAGATAAATGATTCAATTTGTTGCGTTGCACGTTATAGCTTGCATCTTAAAGTGGTAACGTTTCGCTTGATTACATACTACATTCAGTATTCACACATAATGTAAATTCGTGATTTAAAAAGAGAAATATGCTTTACACTAATACCACTGATTCAATTCTGTCAGTTTGAATGAGAAGCAGGCCTGTAATTACAATTAGCCATTCAATTACAACAAATTACTAACTTTGTGTTAATGCTCAGTTTAAGATTATTGAAGTATTAAATATATTAGACTATTAAAAACTAAAGTTAAGAGCCAAGGGAGTGAGTGGTTCTAATATTCCCCAAATACCAATTTCATTTGGTAATTAGAAATGTAATATAAAGGCATCTGATAAATCAAATTTGCAAATTTCATCTATTCCCATTTGTTTTACCCCAATATTGGTTATTAAAGCAGAATTTAAAAAAAGGGTTGATTCTGGACTCTGGATTCTTGATTTTTTTTGGGGTCAATAAGATGTTTTGGGTTTTTGGATTTACAGTTAGAGTAAGTTACAATAAAGGCATTTTCACAAAAATATTAAACAAAATATTAGGCACAACTGTTTTCAAGATTAATAATAAGAAATGTTTCTTGATCACAAAAGTTTCGTGACCCGTGCTGGCAAAATGAGCCTCAATGAACAATTTTTCAAAAATGAGTTCACATTCCCTATTAAAAAAACCTTCAAAATGATGTATGATTTGTTGGAATCTGACAAAAAAAAAAAAATGACTGAGCTACACCGGTTTGAAGTCGATAGAGTCAGCACAGTCAATTTTGAGAAAAATCGAGTTAGTTCCAAGGTTCCAAAACAAAATCACCTTAAAATCCTTGGTAATACCACTAAATTTGGCACAAACCAAGTCAAAACCCATATCTATAGGAAAAAATATACATTTTCAACTTTTTTCCATAATTCCACATTTGTTTGATTAACATTAATGAACAGATAGCCTATATATTAAGACCTAGGCCTACTGTATCACACGGATATAATATAATGATAAACATCAGACGTTTTTCCCAAACAGTTAACCAAACATTCGCTTAAGATATAACAGATAATGTTTGCATGAATACTCGCCAGATTTTTTTAAATACTGTAATTCTGTATAAGTGTATGTGTATATCGGGACCGTAGCGTCTTTGTGAGCGCGCTTCGGATCTGTCAGTGAGCGCGAGTAAGATTGTTTTGTTTACATCAGCATGAGTTTGAAAATCACATTTCATTGTTTCAGACTCATGCCATTGAGAATTCGCTATGAATATTCTCAAAGTTGGAATGCTGCGATTTACAACAATACCGAACTTGTGCTGAGAGGAAGCGCCAGTCCTCCAGAAGCGAGCAGAGAAATACACACTTTTCATGGTCAAAGGAAAGGTACTCATCTCAAACACAAACATACAAATAAAGATACTTTTAGATGTTTAATTGCTATTTGGAGCATTGGGATTGCTTGACAAGGGCTTAATGAACTTGTTTTTGTGAAAACCTCAAATTCGACCAAAATTGACATTTTTCACTTGTTTTGCCTGTAGCTCGAAATTAGTCTGTGCGCATTCCGACTCATTTTGCCAGCACAGGTCACATTTTAGAATTATTTTTTGGGTATTTATTTACATATATTTGAGTAAATAAATGCAGCCTTGGTGAGCAAAAAGAGTATTTTTTGGAAAAACATTTTGGAAAAATCTTACCATCCAACGCCAAACTTTTAAACTGTAGTGTACACACGCAACCCACGTAAAGTCAGGTGACGCAAACATGAGTTTGACATCCTTGTTTCGCATGCTCAGGTCACAAAAAGAAAGCATAACCCAAACTGACTGTTGAGTCCTTGTTATAAATATGGGTGAAAATATCTTACCTAAATCCATCAGGTTTATTATTTCAGCTCATTCAAGTTCATTAGTCAACATCTGACTGTCTAAAATGAGAGGATACAAAGGGATATCAAATCCTGAGGTGCCAAAAAACAATGTCCTTTATGACAGCTGGATGTCAAACCTCTGTGTAATAGCAGGTATAAAATGAGTAACTGTTCAACAAGGACCCTTACCATAAATAGGCCTCTCATTTGTAATGAGAACAAAGAGCCTGTCTCATAGATAGAGCGCATCACACGCAGGCATCTACCTCACAGCTGACGAGAGGCTTCTGATACTCCGATAGACAGGTTGGGCGTAAACACACATATTAATACATTAACAGAAGGGCGTGCGGGAACGCTCAGCGCCTGGTAATCTGGAGCGACTGGAGCGGGACTGATAAGATTCTCTCCCGCTTCCCGCCGTGCAGGCACCTCTGTTGGCTGCCGGCCAATCAGAGCTCATTCCGAGGGCCTACATCAGGAGAAAAGAAAGCTGCAGGCACGGTGTGTCTCCACCCCCATCCAAAAATACACAAAATCAGAGTTTGCATTCGATATTTCAGACAGGCGCTGTCAACATGATTCACTCCCCTGTCAGCCAGCGCAGAAATAAAATAATGAAATCCACCTCGAGATAGAACAAAATTGCGCCGAAGAGAATATTTTACGGGGCCTCTCGGCCGGATGGTCTGCGTGTGTAGGTTGAGATGTAAATCGATAGGAGGACAGTTCAACCGCACGCTTCGATTTAAATAACAGTGAAAATGACTCACCAAGCCACTGATGATTTGATTATTTATATATCATGAGACTTCATTTGCTGCGAGCATGTGGTTTATTACTTCCAATTATTAGTGTGTCTACAAAACTAATTGGTCATAAACAATATGCGAGCAGTGGGTTTGTGATTAAGTGGCATTTCTGTGAGGGCTTACGCCCCACCTAAGCTCATCCCGCCAGGATGCACGGATTCAGAACTAGTCAAACAAACTATTACAAAAGGACTTCTGCTCCTCTGATCCATCCGCAGCGTTCGGAAAAAGCGACCATGCAAACTTCAATAAGATTAATGATATTGATGAACGCATTCAACTTCTCCTTTGTGTCTTGCGTGCTTCTTGATGTAAATTCCTTGTGAAGAACAAAGATTGCGAGCTTCTCTGTAATAGAATCTACCACTCAGAGACGTGGTGTAGAATGCCAAAGACAGGCTTGAGAAAATTCTAATTTCATTCCGTACACGAGCTTCAAATTCTTCCTACGCTCAGAATGTAACTTTTTGTAATTTTTCCCGCCCCTCTTACAGAGATTTCCTCTTGATAGTCACAATCCTGGCAGATGAGATGGAGACAATGCGAGCAATTATTCTACACAGACCCTCATAACAGTTTGTCTTTTTGCGTCCCACTTAACCTTTAAAGGGTTAGTTCACCCAAAAATGAAAATTATCCCATGATTTACTCACCCTCAAGCCATCCTAGGTGTATATGACTATCTTCTTTCAGACGAACACAATCTGAGATATATTTAAAAATATCCTGGCTCTTCCAAGCTTTAAAATGGTAGTGAATGGAGGGGAGCGTGATTTTGAAGCCCAAAAAAACGCATCCATCCATCATCAAAACAATCCATACAGCTCCAGGGGGTTAATAAAGGCCTTCTGAAACAAAGCGATGGGTTTTTGTAAGAAAAATATCCATGTTTACAACTACAGACGACCGTACGCATACTGCGCAATTTGACTTGCGCCACAAGAGTAACGTCTGACGCGATGTATGACGCAGGATTCAGGACCGGTGTTTTGTTTTGCTCTATCCTCTGCGCTTCCGCATTCATCATTGTGTCACGCGCTGGGTCAGGGGTTACTCTCCGCCGCAAACTGATGCGTACGACCGTCTGCCAGAAGCTAGTTATTATAGTTAATAAAGTTTTAAATATGGATATTTTTCTTACAAAAAACCCATTGCTTTACTTCAGAAGGCCTTTATTAAACCCCTGGAGCCGTCTAGATTATTTTTATGATGGATGGAGGCATTTTTTTGGGCTTCAAAATCAGGCCCCCCATTCACTACCATTATAAAGCTTGGAAGAGCCAGGATATTTTTGAATACATCTCCGAATGTGTTCGTCTGAAAGAAGATAGTCATATACAACTACGATAGCGAGTAAATCATGGGATAATTTTCATTTTTGAGTGAACTATCCCTTTAAGAACAGCTCTGTTGGCCAGCATCTGTCTGATACCTTTAGAGACCGCCCTGTCTCCACAGGGGGCTTTCATAGAGTTTGTCTTGCTCTACAATCTCTTTTTAATGGAGTTTTGAATTTTAGTGGAAATGCCAGGCCGTGGAGCCAAAGTGCATTTAATTGAGTTGAGCTCGCCTAATTTCTGAGCTCGCCTGCCAAATCTGCAATTTAGCAGCCTGCGATTGCTCTTCGTATTTCACAGTGTTGGGCGAAACTGATGATTCGCCATGTCTTTTGACCAAAGCAAGATCACCAAAGCTGGCAGAGCCACAAGGAAAAAAAGGGAGCATCCGAACTGTGCAAAGTTTGTGATGTGCCAGTCGGATGACAGGTTGGCACGAGAAGAAACTCACGCTGTTCCCAGTGGTCATGTGATCAGTGCCAGCCCTTTCAATTTCAAACGAAAATTAAAAGCAGTTCAACCCAAACCAAGGACGGGTCTTATCCCTGAGCTCAAAAACTGGCATCTAAAATAGTAAATATTAAACATAACTCAGTGTGAATTCTCTTTGTCGTTTGTCTGTTGCATTTCACACAATCATGCTGCAAATAAAGCCTACTTCATCTTCAACAAAAAGAGTAAATTTTAAAGTAGTCCAATGTGACACATAATGCCAAAGAAAGTGGATCCTCACCCTTTCAAGCACAAGTGTAATTCAAAAACCGTCTCAATGACGTCCTGTGGTTATATTGCCCCTACAGAAGTCACGACAAGGCTGAACATGAATCCAATGCTTAGACAACACTGCCCCCTGTCAGTCTAAAATACAAAACAGTCCTTCACTTTTTCCAAAGAGTGGACTGTGATTTGAGTCACCACATTGTGAATTACACTACCGTTCTAAAGTTTAGGGTCAGTAGGTTGTTTTGTTTCGTTTAAAGAAACTAATACTTTTGCATTAAACTGATCAAAAGTGACAAAGACATTTAATAATGTTACAAAAGATTTCTATTTCAAATAAATGCTGTTACACTCACTAGTACTCACCCCCATGTCGTTCTAAACCTGTAATACCTTCCTTCATATTCTGAACACAAATTAAGATATTTTTTATGTAATCCGAGGGGTTTTTTTTATCTCCCATAGAAAGCAATGAAATTACCACATTCAAGTCACGTTGACTATTTTAACAATGTCTTTACTACTTCTCTGGACCTTGAATGCGGTAATTTTGTTGCTTTCTATGGGAGATTAAAAAAAACTCTTGGATTTTATTAAAAATATCTTAATTTGTGTTCTGAAGATGAAGGTCTTGAGGGTGAGTAATTAATGACAAATTTCATTTTTGGGTGAACTAACCCTTTAAGCAGCACAACTATTTTCAACATTGATAATAAGAGGAAAAGTTTCTTTAGCAGCAAATCAGCAAATTAGAATGATTTCTGAAGGATCATGTGACTGAAGTAATGATGCTGAAAATTCAGCTTTGCCATCACAGGAATTAATTACATTTTAAAATGTATTACAATAGAAAACAGTTATTTTAAATTAAAATAATATTTCACAATATTACTGTTTTTACTGTATTTTTGATCAAATAAATAAGCATAAGAGACTCCAAAACATTAAAAAAATCTTACCGACCCAAGACTTTTGAGTTGTAGTGTATATATGAAATAATCTAAATTACTCACATAGCCAAAAAATGTCTATTCTGAATTAATATCACCAGTAAAGATGACAGCTGAGGATATGTTTAATATATAAATAATTTAACTATCAGCAAAAAATAAATATATTAAATATAATATATGAAATAAAATCGTATACAGTGATATGATATTGGTCATAGCCACCACCACTAGATTAAACTAGGAAAATACCACTGATTGTTTGCCATTGAAATGTAATCAATGTTAATTTGTTGTGATTGATGACAGCATTTCATTTACATAAAAGCCTAAAACCTAAACTCTACAAGAGCATTCTTACTGTTTCTGTTGTAAAAGGATACTTTCTCTCTCTTGCACGATGTGTTGGTTTTGTTGCTCTAACTGTTGGATTTTTTTCTCAAAGGTTTCCTGTTCATCCCTGAGTTTCTGTACAGATTCCTCTTTTTCTTCACTCACTCTGAAAAGAAACAAACAAAATCGGATCCACTGCTGCTGTATCACCATGCACAGTAAATCACATTGGCTTGAGGTCTACTGTAATCATTCATTCAGTCTAAAAAGCATCAGATCACTATAATGAGAGGGCTTTACCTGGCCAGCTCCTCGATGAGATTGGCAATCCGACGCTTGTCCTCTGGGCAGAGATCCTTCAGCGATGGCTTACTTTTGGCTTGGGCAGCGCTGAAGAGAGTCTGCAATCCAGAACAGACACTTTCAATTTGATTGAACATCTATAAAACAAGAATTTCTGAAGATTTCATGTACAAATCAAATAAACAAACCTGGAGAGATTCTTTGTACATCCTAAAAAATAACCTTGTCAATTTATGACTGTCAAAGAGAATTAGATTTGCATTTGCTGAAGGTTTTTTTATGAAAAATTCCAGTTGTTTTTGTTAGCTTGTTTTTTAATTTGCGTGCCCTCATAATCTTTAGTCAAAATAACTTTCCCTCCGCCTTGCAATGACATCTCTTCTCTGATGACATGTTCACCGGCACAAGGGTGGGTCAACCTGTCACTCACATGACATTACAGTAATAGTAAACCACAATGATCCAATCAATTCCAGAATGACAAAATCACGTCCCACGCTACATTTTTTTCTGATTCAAAGCCATTTCACTCAGATATTTGTCACAAATCACAATAGGTAAAAAAAGATGATCACAACTTCCATTTAAAGCTTCTCTTTTGTTGACAACAGATTTATAAACGATTTTCATTTCAAATTTGGGATGAATGTTTGGTGAAATCCAACAAATTACCTATTTTGGATTTAAAAGGGCAATTTTCAGCTAAAGGTGATAGTTTCGCACCCCTGCAGACAACTGTGAAAAGTCAGAGGCATTTCACCACACAAACACTGTAAATATTAATAAATCAATGCTCACCTGGGTTGACGTGAGAGGAGGCAGGTCTGGTTCTGGTGCATGTGTAGTGCTTTTGGATTTGGCTACAGTAGAAGGCAGCTTCTGATCTGAAGCTTTTCCCGCCGCCATCTCAGCACTTTGCATTGCCAAATGCAATCCTGGTTTCTTGCCACTTTTATCCATGCTGCCAGCTCTCCTTTTTATCTTTCCCTCTTTATTATTTGTTGAACCAAACTTCAGACCGATGTCCCTGCTCATCCCTAAAAGACGATGGGAGTGACAGTTTTCAAATATTAAACATGAGGTGTCAGAATGATGAACAGGATATTTTAGTATGACAGTAACAGCCTAAAATTTTAAAATAGACAAGTCTCACCTGTAACAAAAACCATGGGCTGTTCTTCATCTGATTCTATGCAAGTTAAGAGAAACAACTATGCCTACCATAAAAATAAAAGAAGCCAAACAGTCTATAACAATACCGAAGAGAATAACATAAGATTACAGCAGCAGTACTCCAATCTATATGATAAAAATGCAGTTATGTGCTGTATACAATAACTGTAGTTGCATGCATTTTACTGTAGTATTGTATAGTATTGTTCTACGTTCACTGCAGTCTATGTGTCTTTTCAATAATATAACTTCATAAAAATATATATATATTCAGAACAGTACATGTATAGTTCCGTATACGTCAACTGCGGATTTGTGTAGTGTGTAAACTAGAGTCCGGTTAAACTGACAATGAAAATCCGCTAATAAGTTATTAGCCTCCCTTCTCTCATCATACACACCGACCACTGACCACAGTTAACCTTTATGCTTGTTAAACCAAAATAATATAACTAATTTAAACAGACTCATCGAACAAAAACACGAATAAATGTAAGGATACTGTCATGAATCCAGTAGAATCCACTGCCATTTGCTCCCTCAGCAACAGACGCCATACTGAAACAACCGCCACTTCCAGATTACGTGCAGGAGCTCCTCCTATTTTTCAACGCTGGTGCGTGTGATTGGCTGACATTAACTTGCTGCGCCCGCCCATCCAGGATACTATTGGTCAAATCACTCGTCTCTCATTTTCTTAGCCAATAGGAGTGCAGAACTGCAATGTTTTGGTTCTGCGTGCTTGGTAACCTCAGCATCCGTCTGTGTGACTGCAGCAAAGAATAAATGGCATAGAAGTATATAGATGCTTTTTGTGTTATTTTGGAATGGAGGAGGTGAAGGATGACAAGACATACAAGGGGTTTGTGGATAGACTCACCCTCGGTATTACTCGGGTTTTGGGTGAGTGAACGATGTTTAATATAAATAATTATAGACCGCATCCTACAATAGGCTTCATGCCCTGCTGAGGAAAATATCGTAGCTAGCTGTTCTCCCGGTCTGGTCTGGTTTTGGAGTTCCTTTTAGGTGATCAGGCTGGGAGGCCAGCTGACGACCAGCTTGGCCAGACTGGGAGACCATCTTAAACCTGCTAAGAACAACAAAGCAGCTTAGGGTGATTTAATATGTCTGTTTTGTTGTGTGTGTGTGTCTGTGTTTTCCATCAGGATTGCTAAGCACTAATGCAAACCAAGTCAATTATCAATTAATCTTATTAAATGAGTTTTTAATTGTTATTACATATGCATTTATGTGCATTATTCGTTTGCATATTTTCTGCTTGACAGAGAACCTCCCTGGTGTGCTGGATGTACGATTTGCAGAGAAAGCTCCTGCAGAAAAGAGATGCCTTCTCTCTTGGGAGCAGGTATGGTATTTCAAATATAACAAAGAATATTCTCAAAGCAGAACTTTGATGTGGGTATGTTTATATTAGGTGTGTTTTTTTCCTGTGTGTTCTCCAGAAAAACAACTGTGCTTTGCCAGAAGATCTCCGAGATTTCTATCTCACAACAGATGGCTTTATGCTTGCCTGGAACTCCAAGCTGGAAAGTGAGCACCCTGAAACATGCACTCATCTCTTAATGATGCCACTATAATGATGCCTTAAATTTAGCCCTATTAGCCCTGCTTTTTCAGATCTGATCAGCGTTTTACTTATTTGACCACATCATTATACATGCACATAATTTTTTTGATTCCATCAGTAGTGGTCTTTGCTATATTTCACCCATTTCACTTGAAATGGACCTCGCAACAGAAGGGGCATCCATTTGCGCTCTGCCATCACGCAGCGCACACACACCATGATCGTATATTAACAGTGGCTTGGGGCAAAAATGCCACCAAAATTAACAAACATACTTCAAAAAACCAAGATATAGTGCAAAAAAAGTGTCCGTATGAGTTCTTTTAATAATTATAAGCAATATCACACAGGCAAAAGTGCTTTTTTTTATGAATGTCAGCACGTTTGCAAATGTGATATTGATTTTATACAACAATTCAATAAACAGTAAGTTAATAGGCTATTAGGTGACTTACATTTTAGACACAATATTGTCAATATATTCTTTTTTTTCTCTATTTTCCCAATGAAAATATTTCCAAACAGTAGAGCACAGTTTCACTTTCATTACTGAATGAATCCGCGTTTTTGAACAAATCGGTTGACTGAATGATTCAATGACTAACTCATTAAGACACTGATTTGCTGCCACCTACTGGCGGTTTTAGTATCATTTCATTTTAGCTGAGGGACTGAGGGATGAAGATTGAATGCTGTTTTTGTTTACGGTCATGATTGTAACAATAGTTCTGGTTAAAGAGATAGAACGCATTTATAAATAGACTATTAAGAGCGAAATATTAGATAACATTGTAAATATAACAGAGATAAAGTAATTGCAGTCAAATTCAATACGAGGGGGGCCTCTGAATTGCAAATGCCGCCTCTGGATTCCGCATTATGGTTACGCTTTTATTCAAAAAGAACTAATAAGTATATATCTTTTGTGTTTTACAGATGAAGTGGTTCAAGTGGGATGTATGGTGATAAACAGTGTTGCTCAGCTACGCCCCCTGATTCAGTCAAATGTATATTCCCTCCCCAATGCACCTACGTTAGCTGATCTTGACTTCGATGATGACTTAGAGGGTGAGATTTTCTTTCATCTTTAGGCATTTTTAGCATCATTTCATTGCATGCAAATTTGCATGAATTATATATCCAGATGTATTTGAGAGTCATTTCTCTTTTTTAGAATCTGATGGCCCTGTACAACCTCATTTTGATTCTCGTAGTCGCATATTTGAGCTGGATCCTTGCAATAGTAATGGCAAAGTCTGCCTTGTTTACAAGAGCTGCATTCCAGGTGATTATGCATCCCACACTTAATCCTGAAGGAAATAAAGAGATAGCATACAAAAAAGTTAACATAATTTTAATCTACCATCTGGCCCTGTGTCTGCTGGTCCATTCTGTGTAGGTGTAATGGCCCAGCAGTGTGAGGTGTGGTTCTTGGACCGATCACTTTTCTGGCACTATCTCACCCCCTCCTTCACTGCCTACTACCGACTTATGATCACTCATTTGGGGCTGCCGGAGTGGCAGTATAATTTCACTCCGTATGGCCCCAGCCCACAAGCTAAGGTCAGCATTATCTATTCAGTTCTATCACATTAAGAATATTGAAATTATTGTAAAATTGTTTTTTTTTTCTACACAAAATAATTTTAAAACATTTATATTTTTATATATGTTTTACACATTTATATTTGGTGGCAGATACAGTATGTATGGATACAAAATTTTGATTTTTTTTTTTTCACATCCAAAACACATTAAATTAAAGGAGATATTTGTATTTTTTTCTGTTAAAATACTTAATTGCCTTTAGCTTCCTTATTTTATTCTGGATAATTTATTTAATATACACAAACAAGTATAAAGTAACAATCACTTTATTGACTTTAAATGGCCTGTTTTAAATACATTTGAAGGCCTCTTTGTAATACACTACCGCTTGTAGTAAAAGTTTGGGTTTGATAAGATTTTTTATTGTTTTTGAGAGAACTCTCTTATGCTCACAGCTCACAAATGCTGAATTTTTGGATCAAATCGACAGTAAAACAGTAATATAGTGAAAGTTTATTACAATTTAAAATAACTTTATTTATTCCAGTGATGGAAAAGCATCATTACGCCAGTCTTCAGTGTCACATGATCCTTCAGAAATCATTCTAATATGCTGATTTGCTGCTCAAAAACATTTATTATTTTCAATATTGAAAACAGTTGCTTCCTAATGTTTTGTTCAATATTTTTTGTGAAAACTCTGAAAAGAACAGCATTTATTTGAAATATAAATCACTTTTTATCATTTTCTTAAGATTTATTTTTGGCATTTTTGCCTTTATTATGACAAGATAGTAAGTTGACAGGAAGCAAAGTTGGAGAGAGAGAGGGGGCGTCAGGATCGGGAAAGGTCCATGAGCCGAGACTCGAAGTCAGGACGCCTGAAGCGCAACTGCGCTATATGTTGTCATTCTGCCCACGAGGCTATTGGCACCGACCACTTTTTATTAATTTTAATGTGTCCTTTATAAGTATTAATTTCGTTGAAAAAAAAAAAATTTATGAGCCCAAACTTTTGAACGGTAGTGTATGTTCACAGTTTCATTATGTAATCAACTGCTACAAAGCAACTTTAAGTTCTCCATTGCTTTCTTGACACAGCAATGGGCTGCTCTCTACCAACCCCTGACGTTCTATGGTGATCTCCATCTTGATACATCCAGTGAACCTTTACTGAACAAGCTGGACCCAGCCAAGGCGTTCCGCGGCAAGGCCAAGCCACCCACTCCCAAGAAGAAGCAGCCAGCACAGGTCCCAGCGAGCGGCGGAAGTACAGCTAAAGGACAGGGGGCCTCGGGGAGACACAGCGTGACTAAACGATGACCCCGCTGTCCCAACAAATGCCCATTGACTGTTCTCATACAGGCATGTTGACTGTTCTTTTGGCTAATGCTGGGCATTTATCCTGATTTAAGCAGTTTAATTTCATCTTTTGATGCCCATAAGTCTGTGTGCAAAAAATGTATTAAAGATCAAACATGGACATGGAGTCCTGAGATTCTTCAATAGCTTATTCCTCTATAATTCATAAGGTGGTAGTACACCGTGGACTGAGAAAGTTGGCCTGAGAAATTCACCCCATAGCCTTTTTGACTGGTATCCGTGTCTCATGTTATTCCTGGAAACATCCCAGCTGCACTCGGTGGAAATTGCACTTTCCTTATTTGGTCCCTGAACCATTCTTTGTCCTTAACTTAAGCAGGTCTCACACAGATATCTCTGTAGTGCTATTCTTGTACTTTTCCAGAGGAACACATTCAGGATCTTCTGTAGACTGTGTCTTAGTGCTCTTAAGATCAGGGTGGTGTAGCTCTACAAATGCTTTGTAGATTAAAGCCCCAGTCACTCCACCAATAAAGGGGGCTACCAAGGGTACCCACCACCATCCATTGCCTGCCCTGGAAATAAATTAAGTCATTACATTTAATCAAATTAAACTGTATTGTTAGTGTAATTTACACTTCCAAATTAAATAATAAATAAAAATGTAATATTTTTTGCATTGTTATTTGTTGTTTTTAATAAATAATATTTTATAATAATATATTATTTTATATTTTCATGTATTTTTTATTTAATTGGATTATTTTAAAATATTGATTATTACTTATTATTAAATCAAGTTCTTAAATAAAATAATTTTACATAGTTTTACATTTTTACAGTCTCAGCAAATTCAGGCATACCAGTTAAAAAAAAAAAAATTTCTTGTTACAGATCTGATCTGATAATTGTGATGTTTCCTATTGTCAACTTTTTAGCAAAATCACAATGGATGTTTCAAGCATTAATCATTATATGATTAAATAATAATGTAATATATATTATGTCTACATTATTTGAATAACTAAATATTATTTTAATAAACATTTATGTAAACATAATACATTATTATTAATAATATTAAATAAAGTACCTGTGTAAAATAACTTACATTTTACAGTGATGGTAAACCATGCACCAAGTTCAGGTCAGGCATACAACTCAAAATATTTTCCTGTTACAGATCTGATATGATAATTACGGAGCCCCTAAAGGGACATGGGGATGGAAAAAAAAAACATGAGATGGAAGGAAAAATTATATGTCAGTGCTTATGCATTCTCTCAAGAAACTTTGCATTCGCTCGCAAAATGTTTGCTTTCCCCTGAGAAACTGTGCATTTTTCTTAGGGGAATGCAAAAAATTTTTTTGCGAGGGAACACAAAGGTTTTGCGAGCGAATGCAAAGTTTCTCGGGGGAACACAAAACTTTTGCGAGTGAACTCAAAAGCATTGAAATATTTTTTTTCCTCCCATCTCATATTTTTTCCATCACCTTGTCCCTTTAGGGACTCTGAAGATAATTGTGACTAACTTAAGCAAAAACAAAAACAATGGATGCACATCAAGAATTCAGACCACACAGGGTTATCGTGGCTGAAAATGTGGGAAATGTTACAAATCATTAACCTTGATCCAAACAAATATTAAAGAGTGTTTTATAGCTTGATTTTAGATTATATTTAATTACCTGAAAACCTCCATGCCCCATCCTGCCATCAGTGTGAAGACTCTTGGCCCCAGGTCTCGGGTGGGATTGATAGCATAGCCGCTGTTGCTCCCCAGAGAGACACCAATGAGCAGCACCACGAGCCCCACTCCCACAGGCTCACCTCCTGCCACAACCGGCTGGTTTCTCTGGTCTGACAGAGCCATCAGACACAGCAACAGCATGGCGGTGCCCAGAACCTGATTCAGAGATATTAAAATAACTTCCTCTAAATGTGCTTAATGGGTACAGTCGAGCCATTTTTTTGCACATTGTTCATTTTGAAATACCTGGTCGAAGAATCCAGTGTAGATTGAGATGTAAGGTGCTGGATATGTGGCAAAGATCCCAGCTGTTGCTTTGGGGCCAGACACAGTGAAATTGCCCCCACAGTAATGATGTATAGCATCTATAAAGCACAGTACAGATGTGAGCAAAGAAACCTTGTGGCAGTTTATATGACCTACTCCAACACTCCAAGAACAAAAATAACTCCTGAAGAAGAAGATGAGTATTTGCTCACCGTAATAAAGTGAAAAAATGGTCCCAGCAGCAAGGAAGGAACCCAGAAACTGGGCTAAGACATATAATGGCAGCATCTTCCAGCGTAAACGGCCAAACACGCACATTGTGAATGAAACAGCTGCATTCATATGAGCTCCTATGTGATAGAGTCAAACATACTGCATTATTAATTGTCATTAAGGAGAGCTTTGACTTGGTGTTTGAGGGTCTCACCTGACACTTTTCCACCAATGTGCACACCCATAGCCACACTCAGCCCAAAGCCTACATTTATGCTGAGGTACTCTCCAAAAAATCCATTTCCTGTGACCACTTGTGCAACACAGCCAAGGCCGAAAACCTGGAATTCAAAAACAGTCTGTCAGAGAAACTAAACATTGATGATGTGCAGCAGGACATAATAGGAAAATAAACCCTGATTCAAGGCTTATTTCATGGCTACTTATCAGATAAAAAATTAAATTGACATAAAATGTTGATTTTAGGTCTACTTGGAGACTGCATTGAGACAGAAACAGAGTTATTATTGTTAACTAAAAATGGAAGTAAAACTATTAACTCTCTGGTGCTGTTCGCATGGCAGTCGACAATCCCTGATTTTTTTTCAATTAAATAAATGTACTATATTTCAGTTTGATAATGTTTTTTATTTAATATTTTGTATTTTTAGGGGATTTTATGGTACTAAATTATATTTATGGAATAGTTATTATCCTACCTGTTTATCCATTTTTTAACATAGACCTGAAAATGAAATTTCCAAATTTAACTGTCATAAACTTAAATTCTTTGGAGCACAAACTTAAGTTTGGTATCTTTTTTAAAGATGACACTTGGCAGATTATTGCAATTTTAAATGAAATATACAGGTGCTGGTCATATAATTAGAATATCATCAAAAAGTTGATTTATTTCACTAATTCCATTCAAAAAGTGAAACTTGTATATTATATTCATTCATTACACACAGACTGATATATTTCATATGTTTATTTCTTTTAATTTTGATGATTATAACTGACAACTAAGGAAAATCCCAAATTCAGTATCTCAGAAAATTAGAATATTACTTAAGACCAATACAAAGAATTCCTTTTAGAAATCTTGGCCAACTGAAAAGTATGAACATGAAAAGTATGAGCATGTACAGCACTCAATACTTAGTCGGGGCTCCTTTTGCCTGAATTACTGCAGCAATGCGGCGTGGCATGGAGTCGATCAGTCTGTGGCACTGCTCAGGTGTTATAATGAGCCCAGGTTGCTCTGATAGTGGCCTTCAGCTCTTCTGCATTGTTGGGTCTGGCATATCTCATCTTCCTCTTCACAATACCCCATAGATTTTCTATGGGGTTAAGGTCAGGCGAGTTTGCTGGCCAATTAAGAACAGGGATACCATGGTCCTTAAACCAGGTACTGGTAGCTTTGGCACTGTGTGCAGGTGCCAAGTCCTGTTGGAAAATGAAATCTGCATCTCCATAAAGTTGGTCAGCAGCAGGAAGCATGAAGTGCTCTAAAACTTCCTGGTATACGGCTGCGTTGACCTTGGACCTCAGAAAACACAGTGGACCAACACCAGCAGATGGCATGGCACCCCAAACCATCACTGACTGTGGAAACTTTACACTGGACCTCAAGCAACGTGGATTGTGTGCCTCTCCTCTCTTCCTCCAGACTCTGGGACCCTGATTTCCAAAGGAAATGCAAAATTTACTTTCATCAGGAACATAACTTTGGACCACTCAGCAGCAGTCCAGTCCTTTTTGTCTTTAGCCCAGGCAAGATGCTTCTGACGCTGTCTGTTGTTCAAGAGTGGCTTGACACAAGGAATGCAACAGCTGAAACCCATGTCTTGCATACGTCTGTGCGTAGTGGTTCTTGAAGCACTGACTCCAGCTGCAGTCCACTCTTTGTGAATCTCCCCCACATTTTTGAATGGGTTTTGTTTCACAATCCTCTCCAGGGTGCGGTTATCCCTATTGCTTGTACACTTTTTTCTACCACATCTTTTCCTTCCCTTCGCCTCTCTATTAATGTGCTTGGACACAGAGCTCTGTGAACAGCCAGCCTCTTTTGCAATGACCTTTTGTGTCTTGCCCTCCTTGTGCAAGGTGTCAATGGTCGTCTTTTGGACAACTGTCAAGTCAGCAGTCTTCCCCATGATTGTATAGCCTACAGAACTAGACTGAGAGACCATTTAAAGGCCTTTGCAGGTGTTTTGAGTTAATTAGCTGATTAGAGTGTGGCACCAGGTGTCTTCAATATTGAACCTTTTCACAATATTCTAATTTTCTGAGATACTGAATTTGGGATTTTCCTTAGTGGTCAGTTATAATCATCAAAATTAAAAGAAATAAACATTTGAAATATATCAGTCTGTGTGTAATGAATGAATATAATATACAAGTTTCACTTTTTGAATGGAATTAGTGAAATAAATCAACTTTTTGATGATATTCTAATTATATGACCAGCACCTGTATATTTTCCAAAACTTGTTTTACTCCAAAACTGTAAGGAAATCAAAGCCATAAATCTAAACAAGTTGTGCTCAAAATTTGAGCTTGATATCTCCAAAAATGAGCTTTCAGTAAGATTTTGTTTGGGCGCAGTACCAAATGTTTCCACTAGATGAAATTCGCTTCCCATTTATTTTTCAGTGCGTGAACAATACAATAAACTACGCAAAAAATAAGAAATGTTGCCTTGGAAACTATCTGAAATAAGTTTAAGTTAAAGCACTAAAATTACTAAATGAAAATAAATTAAAACTAAAACTGAACCTAAACTAAAACCAAAATAAACATTTACACATTACAATAAGGTTTCATTAGTTAACTACATTAGTTAACATGAACTAACAATGAACAGTACTTATACAGCATTTCTTAATCTTAGTTATTGTTAATCTAAACCATTTTTAAGATAACATTAACATTAGTTAATGCACTGTGAACTGACATGAACATTTGCATTAACTAACATTGATAAAGGTTAAAATTGTTAGTTCATGTTAGTTAATATTTCCTAATGTTAACAAATGACACCTTATTGTAAAGTGTTACCAAATAAATTATAGCTGAATAGTAATATTTAAAATTAAAAAAAAAAAAAAAATGACAAAAACACATAACAAAATAACTAAAAATTAAAATGAAAACTGAAAATATAAAAACAAAAGCTAATTCAAAATATTAATAAAACTATAATAGTATATAAATAATACTAAAAAAACATTGGACTGAATGTAGGTTTGTTTCCTTAAATGACTGGTCAGTTAGCATTTATTGGCCAAATTTTTGCATTTGACATGGTCACATTGAGTTTCACCTGATAATGGAAAAAAGTATGTCCAATCTCTCTAAAAATAGAAAGTATGTAGCACATGGTCTGACTCCTATCAGACTATACTGACCACTTGTGCATCTGTTGGCATGTGATCCAAAGCATTACAATGACAAGTACAAAGACATCGTGAATGAATGAATAAAACAATGAAAGAAATCATCAGTAAAATACTCCACAGTAAAATTATATTAACCGTTTTCCAAGCTTGACATCGTCATGATTATTCAAGTCTTTATGCAATGAAATGAGCCACTATTAAGCAGCATAATGAATTCTCACAAACCTCTTACCATCATGATGAATGTGCAGAGGGTCTCTGCCAGGACCACTCGAATGCTTTCATTCTTGATCTTCAACATGGAGACCACAGTAGGTGCCATATGGCCTTGAATACCGTCCTCCATTATGGTGACTTCCTGTTTCATTTCCTTGCTCTTTTTCTGCAATATTCTCCCTCAGTTTTGCTAATTCAGGCTCTTTGAATGGCTGTCATTGGGATTTGTACTGTAGTGTTTGTCAGTTTGTCAGCAATGTCTATTTATATGAAGTCTTTGCCCCTCCCCGTTACCCACGCATGACAGGAAGCACACACTGACAGCAGTATCACGAGTTATTTTCAAATGTTACATCAGTTCCAATTACAGATAAGACAATCCTGCAATATATCATATATATGAACTGATATATATGTTCTTACAGTAAAACTAATAATTCACTTGTAATTTAACCTCACGCATGTGTATGCGTTTACACAAACTGTGATTTTACACACAT
The DNA here is from genome assembly GCF_019924925.1 of Ctenopharyngodon idella. NCBI lineage: Eukaryota > Metazoa > Chordata > Actinopteri > Cypriniformes > Xenocyprididae > Ctenopharyngodon > Ctenopharyngodon idella. The sequence continues at coordinate 7,754,970 of NC_067240.1, read as the reverse complement.
GTAATTTGACACACATGATTTTTCACAGTTGTACTGATACAAAGTCTCAGCTTTAAATAAAACCATATAGTTATATAGTTTTACGTGATTTCTGTAGCTACTATTAATAAACTTGAACAATCAAATAATTCAATAAATAAGTAATTCTTTGCACTCTGTACTCTCATACGCTATCATCTGTATATACCAAAGGTTTGTGCTTGTTATAAAGATAGTTTATCCCTTACTGATTTGTATTGAGGAATGTAGGAACTAGAGGGAAGAGATAAACAGCTAATAGCTGACCAATGTACAACCCAATAGTGTAGGTCTATGTGAATATATATATATATATATATATATATATATATATATATTCAGTCAAACCAAAATTTATTCAGACACCTTGAACATTTCATTCATTAATTCAGTTTATTCACTATAGTTTAAAAAAAAATGGTAATAAAATATGACAAGATCTCAGAGTTAAACTGTGTCAGAAAAAAATAATCTTAATTATGTCAGATAACACTTAAGCAAAACATGGTCAGGTCAAAGTGTCTGAATAATTTTTGGTTCCAAATTTGTATCAATTTTACTAGTATTCCACTGTATGAAGAATTTTTGGGTATAATATGTCACAGTTTACTTTATTTTGCTATCCTCACTTACATAAATAAACTATAGTGTCCTGCACCCACTAGTAGACATATATCAAAAATATCAAAAATGTCTGAATAATTTTTGGTTTGACTATATATATATATATATATATATATATATACACACACACACACACACTATATATATATATATATATATATATATATATATATACAGGTGCTGGTCATATAATTAGAATATCAACAAAAAGTTGATTTATTTCACTAATTCCATTTAAAAAGTGAAACTTGTATATTATATTCATTCATTACACACAGACTGATACATTTCAAATGTTTATTTATTTTAATTTGGATGATTATAACTGACAACTAAGGAAAATCCCAAATTCAGTATCTCGGAAAATTAGAATATTGTGAAAAGGTTCAATATTGAAGACACCTGGTGCCACACTCTAATCAGCTAATTAACTCAAAACACCTGTAAAGGCCTTTAAATGGTCTCTCAGTCTAGTTCTGTAGGCTACACAATCATGGGTAAGACTGCTGACTTGACAGTTGTCCAAAAGATGACCATTGACACCTTGCACAAGGAGGGCAAGACACAAAAGGTCATTGCAAAAGAGGCTGGCTGTTCACAGAGCTCTGTGTCCAAGCACATTAATAGAGAGGCGAAGGGAAGGAAAAGATGTGGTAAAAAAAAGTGTACAAGCAATAGGGATAACCACACCCTGGAGAGGATTGTGAAACAAAACCCAATGAAAAAATGTGGGGGAGATTCACAAAGAGTGGACTGCAGCTGGAGTCAGTGCTTCAAGAACCACTACGCACAGACGTATGCAAGACATGGGTTTCAGCTGTCGCATTCCTTGTGTCAAGCCACTCTTGAACAACAGACAGCGTTAGAAGCGTCTCGCCTGGGCTAAAGACAAAAAGGAATGGACTGCTGCTGAGTGGTCCAAAGTTATGTTCTCTGATGAAAGTAAATTTTGCATTTCCTTTGGAAATCAGGGTCCCAGAGTCTGAAGGAAGAGAAGAGAGGCACACAATGCATGTTGCTTGAGGTCCAGTGTAAAGTTTCCACAGTCAGTGATGGTTTGGGGTGCCATGTCATCTGCTGGTGTTGGTCCACTGTGTTTTCTGAGGTCCAAGGTCAACGCAGCCATATACCAGGAAGTTTTAGAGCACTTCATGCTTCCTGCTGCTGACCAACTTTATGGAGATGCAGATTTCATTTTCCAACAGGACTTGGCACCTGCACACAGTGCCAAAGCTACCAGTACCTGGTTTAAGGACCATGGTATCCCTGTTCTTAATTGGCCAGCAAACTCGCCTGACCTTAACCCCATTGTAAATAGGAAGATGCGATATGCCAGACCCAACAATGCAGAAGAGCGGAAGGCCACTATCAGAGCAACTTGGGCTCTTATAACACCTGAGCAGTGCCACAGACTGATCGACTCCATGCCACGCCGCATTGCTGCAGTAATTCAGGCAAAAGGAGCCCCAACTAAGTATTGAGTGCTGTACATGCTCATACATTTCATGTTCATACTTTTCAGTTGGCCAAGATTTCTAAAAATCCTTTCTTTGTATTAGTCTTAAGTAATATTCTAATTTTCTGAGATACTGAATTTGGAATTTGGGATTTTTGTCAGTTATAATCATCAAAATTAAAAGAAATAAACATTTGAAATATATCAGTCTGTGTGTAATGAATGAATATAATATACAAGTTTCACTTTTTGAATGGAATTAGTGAAATAAATCAACTTTTTGATGATATTCTAATTATATGACCAGCACCTGTATATATATATATACACTATATAAATTCTTATGCTGACCTACAAGGCCTTACATGGTATGGCTCCGCATTACTTGTCACAACTTTTAACTATCTACACTCCGAGACGTGATCTCCGTTCCTCCGATTCTGGTCTTTTAAACTTTGGAATTCTCTTCCCATTGAGATTACACAGGTCAAATCTTTTAGTGCTTTTAAGTCTGTTCTTAAAACCCACTTTTTAGGATAGCATTTATGTGATTTCATTGTTTTAGGTGTGTGCATATGTACAGATATGTATACAGGTGCTGGTCATATAATTAGAATATCACCAAAAAGTTGATTTATTTCACTAATTCCATTCAAAAAGTGAAACTTGTATATTATATTCATTCATTACACACAGACTGATATATTTCAAATGTTTATTTCTTTTAATTTTGATGATTATAACTGACAACTAAGGAAAATCCCAAATTCAGTATCTCAGAAAATTAGAATATTACTTAAGACCAATACAAAGAAAGGATTTTGGCCAACTGAAAAGTATGAACATGAAAAATATGAGCATGTACAGCACTCAATACTTAGTTGGGGCTCCTTTTGCCTGAATTACTGCAGCAATGCGGCGTGGCATGGAGTCGATCGGTCTGTGGCACTGCTCAGGTGTTATAAAAGCCCAGGTTGCTCTAATAGTGGCCTTCAGCTCTTCTGCATTGTTGGGTCTGGCATATCGCATCTTCCTCTTCACAATACCCCATAGATTTTCTATGGGGTTAAGGTCAGGCGAGTTTTCTGGCCAATTAAGAACAGGGATACCATGGTCCTTAAACCAGGTACTGGTAGCTTTGGCACTGTGTGCAAGTGCCAAGTCCTGTTGGAAAATGAAATCTGCATCTCCATAAAGTTGGTCAGCAGCAGGAAGCATGAAGTGCTCTAAAACTTCCTGGTATACGGCTGCGTTGACCTTGGACCTCAGAAAACACAGTGGACTAACACCAGCAGATGACATGGCACCCCAAACCATCACTGACTGTGGAAACTTTACACTGGACCTCAAGCAACATGGATTGTGTGCCTCTCCTCTCTTCCTCCAGACTCTGGGACCCTGATTTCCAAAGGAAATGCAAAATTTACTTTCATCAGAGAACATAACTTTGGACCACTCAGCAGCAGTCCAGTCCTTTTTGTCTTTAGCCCAGGTGAGACGCTTCTGACGCTGTCTGTTGTTCAAGAGTGGCTTGACACAAGGAATGCGACAGCTGAAACCCATGTCTTGCATACGTCTGTGCGTAGTGGTTCTTGAAGCACTGACTCCAGCTGCAGTCCACTCTTTGTAAATCTCCCCCACATTTTTTCATTGGGTTTTGTTTCACAATCCTCTCCAGGGTGCGGTTATCCCTATTGCTTGTACACTTTTTTTCTACCACATCTTTTCCTTCCCTTCGCCTCTCTATTAATGTGCTTGGACACAGAGCTCTGTGAACAGCCAGCCTCTTTTGCAATGACCTTTTGTGTCTTGCCCTCCTTGTGCAAGGTGTCAATGGTCATCTTTTGGACAACTGTCAAGTCAGCAGTCTTCCCCATGGTTGTGTAGCCTACAGAACTAGACTGAGAGACCATTTAAAGGCCTTTGCAGGTGTTTTGAGTTAATTAGCTGATTAGAGTGTGGCACCAGGTGTCTTCAATATTGAACCTTTTCACAATATTCTAATTTTCTGAGATACTGAATTTGGGATTTTCCTTAGTTGTCAGTTATAATCATTAAAATTAAAAGAAATAAACATTTGAAATATATCAGTCTGTGTGTAATGAATGACTATAATATACAAGTTTCACTTTTTGAATGGAATTAGTGAAATAAATCAACTTTTTGATGATATTCTAATTATATGACCAGCACCTGTATGTTCTTTATTTCATTTTTTATTTCTATGCTTGTAAAGCGCTTTGAGATGTTACCTTTAAAGGCACTATATAAAATAAAGTTCATTATATATACAGGTGCTGGTCATATAATTAGAATATCGTAAAAAAGTTCATTTTTTTATTGTAAATTATTTTAAAAAATGAAACTTTCATATATTCTAGATTCCCTACATGTAAAGTAAAACATTTCAAAAGGTTTTTTTTTTTTAATTTGTTGATTAGAGCGTACAGCTAATGAAAGTCCAAAATCCAGTATCTCAAAATATTAGAATATTTACATTTGAGTTTCATTAAATGACCATCCCTACAGTATAAATTCCGGGTATCTTTTGTTCTTTGAAACCACACTAATGGGGAAGACTGCTGAACTGACAATGGTCCAGGAGACAATCATTGACACCCTCCACAAAGAGAGTAAGTCACAGAAGGTCATTACTAAATGGGGTGGCTGTTTACAGAGTGATGTATCAAAGCATATTAAATGCAAAGTTGACTGGAAGGAAGAAATTGGGTAGGCAAAGGTGCACAAGCAACAGGGATGACCGCAAGCTTGAGAATACTGTCAAGTAAAGCCGATTCAAACACTTGGGAGAGCTTCACAATGAGTAGAATGAAGCCGGAGTCAGCGCATCAAGAGTCACCACACTCAGACATCTTCAGGAAAAGGACTACCAAGCCACTTCTGAACCAGAGACAACGTCAGAAGCATCTTACCTGGGCTAAGGAGAAAAAGAACTGGACAGTGAACAGTGGCCGAAAGTCCTCTTTTCAGATAAAAGAAAATTTTGCATTTCATGTTGAAATCATGGTCCCAGAGTATGAAGGAAGACTGGAGAGGCACAGAATCCAAGCTGCTTGAAGTCTAGTGTGAAGTTTCTGAAGTCAATAATGATTTGGGGGGGCCGTGACGTCTGCTGGTGTTGGTCCATTGTGTTTTATCAAGTGCAAAGTCAATGCAGCCATCTTCCAGGAGATTTTGGAGCATTTTATGCTTCCATCTGCTGACAAGCTTTATGGAGATGCTGATTTCCTTTTCCAGCAGGACTTTAGCACCTGCCCACAGTGCAAAAACCACTTCCAAGTGGTTTGCTGACCATGATATTACTGTGCTTTATTGGCCAGCCAATATGCCTGACCTGAATCTATGGGATATTTTCAAGAGAAAGATGAGAAACAGTCGATCCAACAATATACAGATGATCTGAAGGCTCAATAGTGCCTCAGCAGTGCCACAGGCTGATCACTTCCATGCCACACTTCACTGATGCAGTAATTTGTGCTAGGAGCAAGTCATTTGCTGTAATATGTCCTGCCGATCAAGTATTGAGTGCACAAAAGAACATACTTTAAAGAACTTGAACTTTTCTGTTTTGCAAATCCATTTTTTGATTGATCTTAGGAAATATTCTAATATTTTGAAATACTGGATTTTGGACTTTCATGAGCTGTACGCTCTAATCATCAAAATTTAAAAAAAAAAACTTTTGAAATGTTTTACTTTACATGTAGGGAATCTAGAATATATGAAAGTTTCATTTTTAAAAATAATTTATAATAAAAAAATGAACTTTTTGATGATATTCTAATTATATGACCAGCACCTGTATATATATATATATATGTATATATATATATATATATATATACAGTAGTTATATAATAGTTTTTATTTATATTTGAATTAGCTTTTATTGTTATATTTTCATTTTTTTTTTTCATATTTTCATCTTGTCATTTTTATTCATCTTTGTTTTTCCAACAATTTCTAAATATTTTTAAAAATTTAATTTCAGTTTTAGTTTTATTTCAATTATACTTCAACTTTAACTTATTTTAGGTACACTACCAGTCAAAAGTTTGGAAACATTACTATTTTTTTTGTTTTTGAACGAAGTCTCTTATGCTCATTAAGGCTGCATTTATTTCATAATAAATACAGAAAAAAACAATAATATTGTGAAATATTATTACAATTTAAAATTATGGTTTTCTATTTTAATATGCTTTAGAAAAATTTATTTTTGTGATGCAAAGCTGAATTGTCAGCATCATTACTCCAGTCTTCAGTGTCACATGATCCTTCAGAAATCATTGTAATACACCATTGGTGCTCGGGCCCTAACTATACACACTCACACAGACACTACAAAGTAACCAGTTTGATCTAACACCGCCCATATGGTTCATTATAGTAATTATACGTTTTTTGGCCAATCACAGACTTGCGAAATGTAACCAAATACTGTATATATAATTGTTTTGTGCACCATACTTACAGTTATACATTGGAAAATAATGATACATGATAATAATGATACATGATTTGCTGAGTAATATGACTTAAGAACTACAAACAGTGAAAGGGACCTACAAGTAATTTCCTCAGCAAAGATAAGGGCTGATAAGTTGATAACAGGCTACTGACCTTTGCATATGTGGGGTAGATGAAAAGCTGCTGTAACGTTTTTTAAAAAGCTGAATGAAAGTGTAAGAGAGCCATTGGAATGCAAAGGACTGTATTTATAGAGGTATTTATTTTATTTTTATGTATCAGTGAGATCATGCGCACAGGGTCTGTGGGTGTGGATGGATAGATCGGAAGGAACTCTGAAAGGAAACTGAAAGGGTTTACATTGTGCGAAGGGAGAAAATGTTTCCTCAGCTTCCTGTTCATCAGTACTGAGTTTTGGTCGGCCTTGACCTGTATATTATTCATGAAGTGTTCATGAAGTAAAACCTGCACACATACAATATTCCAAGGGTTGTCCTGTATGAGCAAGTTTTATCTGATGTTTCTGTTTGTCAAAGGAATGCTGAAGACAGGATAAAAGGAAATCTGGAGTACAACAAATCTCCTCAGCCAACTTGACCTTTCAACTGCATGCAGGCAGCTCAGATTGTTTCTTCACGTTACATCCTTACGCCAGTACAAGTGTTTGTCTTTATAATTGAGTCACTGAATCGTTAATTCATTCCAAATGCTGATTCATTTAGGAACCAAACAAGTTGTGAATGAATTATTGCGCCATCCATTCAACCGATTTGTTCAAAACAGTGAATCATTCAGGAACAAAACAAAACACAAAGTAACTGGCAACATTGAAAGTCATTCAATTTTAACTTCTTGACTTTATACTGTTGTATAAAAATCATATTACCAAATCGTGCTGCCTTTTTGTTACTCAAATAATTATTATAAAAATGGCTAGAACTTTCATTTCTATATTCTAACATGACGTTTTCGACTTAGTAGCCTAATCATAGTAAAATTTAACTAGCAAAGGCAGATCCTGGTTTTTGATGCAAGAAAGTAGTTCCACACACAAAAGGGCATTTTCCCATAGCCTATACTTGACGTGAATTATTGTTTAAAAAAAAAACAAAAATCAATTTCTTGCTTGTGTTATTGATTTAGTATATAATTAATTACAAAGGATTTATGAATTCCAAAAAATAGGCTACTATTTTAGTTCATGCTATTTTAATCACCGATATGTTTACATAAGTACACAATAATTAATATATATAATATAATATAATATAATATATATTAATATATAATAAATATTTCATTCATAATAATAAAATATATTAAAATTTGATAAAATTGTTAAAATTAAAAAAAAAAAAAAATCCGATACATAAATCAATATATTTTATTTATGAAATGTGTATTTACTCTGACGTGTTTGCAACACTTATTGAATAGTCCGTATGGATTTGCTTCTCAGGTGTGAATATATTTGTCTCATGTTCCAAAGCGAAATTTATCTGTTTGTCTGTCTGTCTTTTACTGTAATTGGAGCTGCTTCAACTCATAACTGTAGGCTTATATCTGCAGGTTTATGATCAAATGAGTTCCGAAGTTAAGACCGAGAGTCGAATTCCTTTAATGCATTTATAGTCTTTGCCCTGTGCACGCGCACAGTGCGCAGTCGTGCCAGGGTCACTCGGACTAAGCTAGACATTTGGTCTCTTTTAAGTAAACCGAGGATTTCAACGGAGGCACACGGACTTATTAAATGACCTGGGAGTGGAGTGACATACATTCCCATCCGTTATGGATGGTTTCAACGGCGATCTTGGCTATAATTGTGCGCGCGCAGCGGAGAGTGCCCTGGAACCCACGCGCTTGTCCTGTGGAGTTAAAAGGAAAAACTGCGATTATTACTGGCGCCAACACCGGTGAGAATCTCAATTTTACTATTTAAAATATTAATAAATTATGTTTTTAATGAATGGTGGTGAACATACAAATGCTTAAACGGGAAGAATTGCGGAAAGGGAAGAATTGCGGGAAATAACTTTACGCAGAAGACAAATTACACATCGTATCGACGATGAAGCAATAAATAATGTCAGAGAAAAAAATACAAGGAAGTTTAAGACATGTTTTATCATTAGAAAGTCTAAAATAGTTTTCATTTTTTCGCAGAGTCGTGGCTACACTAGCAGACAGGCTCGTGTATGTGTTATCAGATGTTTCGCATGTGTGTGGTATGTGTCTGTAGTGGCTGGTTTAGTTCATGGTGGAGCTTAACTGAAGTTTGATATGATGATGATAAAAGTAAAGATATGTATTTTTATAACCAAAACACTGCTGGAACGTGCTGTTCTCTTGCATAAAGTCTTAAATAATGCTATTATTATCCACTGCAAATAATGGTTCTTTATTGGCAATGATGGTTTCATGAAGAACCTTCACCACATCCATGGAACCTTCCCATTCCACAAAAGGCTCTTTATAGTGGAAAACGGTTTGTTAGATTATTAAAATGTTCTTCGCAATAAGAAAAACTTACTTTTAAGAATGTTTCACTAAAAGGTTCTTTGGGGAACCAAAAATGGTTCTTCTATTGGCCAATTCATACTGCACAGACAAATGCGAACAAACACGTTTGTTGGGTTTTGTTGGACCAGTGTGTTATCCCTGTCTGCATCTGTTGGCGTTGGTCAGGGTTTCTTTTCACCTGAGTGAACATGTTCAGTCAGCTTTGAACATGATAGTTATTTTTCATAAAATTCTAAATCCAACGGCCAACTTGTTTGTTGTCGTTTGTGCAGTGTGAATTGGCCTTATATGGCATCACTACAAAACTCCCTTTTGGAACCTTTATTTTTAGGAGTGCATTCCTGGGTCATTCATCTCTTGAGTGTACTGCTGGGTCATTCATCTCTTGAGTGTACTGCTAGGTCATTCATCTCTTGTTTATACTTTTCAGGGATTGGGAAGTTCATTGCCCTGGACTTTGCTCGTCGTGGGGCGCGGGTGATCCTGGCTTGCCGGAGCGAGGCTCGTGGGACTGCAGCGCTGCAAGAAATCAGAGACAGCAGTGGGAACCAGAACGTGCATCTGCGTCTGCTTGACACCTCGTCGCTCGAGTCTGTCCGGAAGTTTGCGGCACGGATCTTGGAGGAAGAGAAGGAATTACACATCCTGGTCAATAATGCTGGGGCCTCAGGTGGAACGGCCGTCTCTCTCTCTCTTTCTCTCATATACTGTATGTCCATATTGTATATGTCCATGCAAACAGTAGTCTGTTCATTCCTACAGGCCTACCCAGTAAGATCACCGCTGATGGGTTGGAAATCACATTTGCAACCAACCACATTGGGCCGTTCCTGCTCACCAGTTTGCTTTTAGGTCAAACATTCCCATTGCTTATGCTTTTATTCCAATCTCAGAAAGACAATCTGCAAGTAACACTCATAAATAATGCCTTTTTTCTTTTTATTGTCACACAGACCTTTTGAAGAAATCAGCCCCAGCTCGCATTGTAAATGTTTCTTCTATGAATCACTGGAAAGGCAAAGTGGACTTCTCCCATTTCCGTGGGGACAATCTTAGCAATGTGATGGATGCTGCATATAACCACACCAAGCTGCACAATGTCATCTGGACCAATGAGTTGGCACGCAGACTTCAGGGCACAGGTACATGTCCAAAACGCATCTCACTACACTGACTGTCTGCTGTGTGGCATTAGAAAATGAGCAGAGAGTCGTAATTAGATTTTGACTATTGGGGTTCAGGTGTGTAGCTTGAATCCCAAGAATCAGCATTCTCCCCTAAAACTGATCGGGCAGACCAAACCGTAAGTCGAGAGCCTTGAAACTTTAAGGGCTGGTAGTACTCACACCATCTACAATGTCACCAAAGCTCACCCTGATTGGCCTGATGGAATGAACAAACTTATATCGTTGGAACCTTGGCTCAAGACGGACAAAACAAATTTGATTGTCGCTCTGGCAAAATTTCGGATATTTTGATTTTTTTGAAAAACCTACTTTTGTGAACTAGTCCTAGGTTTTAGGCTTGATTGGAGCCAAACCAGTGCAATACAATTCTCTGGACTTTCTAGATCAATAATTATCAAAAAAGTCGAACTTTACCCTTTGGATAGCTATACCAAGGTCATTTAGAAAATGGGAGTGGCAAAACACACTCAAAAGCCTATAAATCATAAACAAAAACTCAGAACTTCAAATAGTTGTGCACATGTGACACAATATTCTAAACATGAATGCAAACTTTTATGTTAAAAAGCTTTAAAAACCATGTATTTCCTTATTAAGTTACCTGTATTGGCTGTAAATTCCATCTATGATCTAAGCGGTAACATGCTTGCTAAAAAAAACAAAATAGCTTTTTATGCATATGCTTAAAGACCTTAAAGCGCTTGAACCCAGATAATTGCTGCTCACAGCTATATTTGGATTTGGCATTGCTTGATGATTCAGTACTCTATAATGTGCATAATGCAATATAATAAATGTATTAATTATTTTTGTCAAAATTTAAAAGTCTTTACTGTAACACTTATGATCAATTTAATGTGTCCTAGCTTAAAAAAAAAAGCATTAATTTTCCTCAAAAAGTCTTCCTGATTCAAAATGATGCAACAGCTGGCCATCTCACATGTTTTCACTTTCTTCACAAACAAAAGGATCTTGTATTGTTTTGTGTATGTTTCAGGAGTAACAGCAAACTCTCTGCATCCAGGTGTAGTTATGACAGATGTAATGAGAAACTATAACTTCATTATCCGATTCCTCTTCAACTTGGTCGGCTTTTTCTTCTTCAAAGTGAGTTATGTATCAATCCATTGACTCTTAACAACACACATCTCCTGGCTGCTTCCTGCCAATTTCTCTAGAACCACTAGTGCACTAGTTTCCAAAACAGATGGATGACATGTGTTAGGGCTTTTTGTTCTTACTGCAGTTCTGCCACAGTCCTAAACATTCTATTTAATAACCTCTAAACTTCAGCTGTGTGTGGGAGCTACTCTACATCTTTATGCATACAGTACATAGCATAGCATTTATAGCATACAGTACATATATAGCAATTTGGTTAGTTTAAAGTGTCCCTATTATGCTGTGCTAAATGTTCCTAATTTAGTTTTGAAGGTCTCTTACAACAGGTTTTCAAATGCATCAAAGGTCAAAAAAAAAAAAAATTCTCATAATATACAGTGCACATCACCTCACTTATCAAAGAGCCTGAAAATGGTTCGTTGGAAGATTCATTCTCTCTAAACCCCTCCTTTCCGAGAGCCTACTCTGCTCTGATTGGTCAGACAGCCCAGTCTGTTGTGATTGGTCTATCACTTACAGAGTGTGTCTGAAACAAAACGTTCATTACCATATTTGAATTTCAGCTCTCTCAGCACTTGATTCGCAGTGATATGAACAGTAAGTCGATTTTACCATATCAATTCGAGCCCGAGTTCTCATACTCTGGAAGCTCATGCAAAGTGGATTTGCTTTCACAGCCCAGAAAACAGTGTCTTCTCGACATGTCGACAACACAAATCAAACTCTTCAAGTCTCAGCTACAACTACAGTGTTTAAGGGCGGCTCACAGTAGAAGCTGTTCGTGGGCAGTCAATGAAGACCATATGCTGGCATTATGTAAATTTGTCATAAAAAAGTAAGACTGGAATTACTGATTACTCAGGCAATTCAGAATCGGTTCTTTCTTTTGGCAGACAATAACTTTTATTTATCGAGCACTATGATCTTTGAAACTATGCAGACCTTTTACATTCACAAACAGCTACTGTATATTACATGCTGCATGAAAGGTAAAATCTGAAAAGCAACTAGTGCACTTTAACATTGATTGTTACAAAAGAAAGGGAAAGAGAGAACAATAGTTACTATAGTGATGTTTCAACAGTAAGGGACTGAGAAGAGAGTTACTATAGTGATGCTTCAGCAGTCAGGGACTTACTAGAAATTGCTAGAAGACAGAAATTGCCTAGTTTCCTGGAAGGAGTGAAATAAAAAGCTGTACATGGTAACTGGAATTTTTTTGTGTGTGTGCAATTCTTACTGGGGAGGACACAAACAAACCCCACAGCTGCACTACAATTTAACAACAGCAAATGAGATTTGTCAAGTGACACTTGTTTTATACAACATGCATTGAATATTTAACAAAAAATTGTTTAATATCCATTGACTTTGTGTGTTTTTAATCACAGACTCCTGAAGAGGGGGCTTTCAGCCCAATTTACTGTGCCATTTCAGAGGAAACAGAGGGAATCACTGGAAAATACTTCGACAGTGACTGTTCCCTGGTCCTTGCAGCACCTCCTGCCAGAGATCCTGCTCTTGGAGTGAAGGAATATGAGTTCTGTGAGAGACTGACTGCTAAACCATAAAGAGATAATCCACCTAAGAAGAAAACTCCGTCATCATTAATTCATATGCATATGCAATGTGAATTGTCACTTTTCACATCTAAATGACACATCTAAATGTTTCAACATATGTTCTCTATTTCCTCTGAGTTTTGCAATAAAAGCCTAAAGCCTCTTTTAAAAAAATGCTCAAATCTGTATCCTATAATTTCCAACCAACATGCTGACCTCTACTCAAACTGACACTGAAACCAGTGTGAACATTCAACTCACACAAACACATATATGCGCTAAATGACTAAAACATGTCATCCCTTCAAAAGTTTGTGGTTGGTAAGATTTTGTAAGAAATGAATCATTTTATTAAGCAAGGATGCATTCAACTGATCGAAAGTGACAGTCAAGGCTTTTACATTGTTACAAAAAATGTCTATTTCAAATAAATGCTGTTCTTTAAAAATATTAAACAGCATATTTATAAGAAATATTTCTTGAGTAGCAAATCAGCATATTAGAATGATTTCTAAAATATCATGTGACACTGAAGACTGGAGTAATGATGCTGACAATTCAGCTTTGATCTCACAGGAATAAATGACTTTTTAAAATATATTCAAATAGAAAACAAATATTTTTAATTATAATAATAATTCACAATCTTGCTGTATTCAAATAAATTCAGCCTTGTGAGCATTAGAGACTTTCAAAAACATTACAACTTTTGAACAGTAGTGTAAATAGCAAAGGCATTTGTGCAATAAAATGTGAAGCTGAGATGATTTTACCATAACCATTTGGCATATTAAATGACAATATTTATTAATATAGTAATAGTAAAAATTAACAAAATTACAGGAAACAAGGCATTTAAGTTTAGAGTCAAATTAAAACAGATGCAAACAGCAATTCAACATATTGTTTAACAGTTTAAAAATTCACCTATATATGACAAGAAACTGAATTTGCATGCAATTTCATTTTATTGTGATTCATTTACATTCATAGACAAAATATTTGTGCTTGCAATTGTGGCGAATCATCAGACTGCAATTGTCGTTGAATGCAGATAAAAATGCCGGCCTTATTTCACTGTCAAAATAGAGCACAAACATCAGAATGGTCTGTGTGTACATATGAACAGAGATGGGCAGTATTTTAATTAAATGTATTTAAAATACGTATTTAATTACTTTTGAGTATTTTGTAATTTGTATTTTCCTTCACAAAGAAAAAATCAAATGTAATTTGTAATTAAATACTTTGAGAGAAAGTAGTTTGTATTTAAAATACTTAAAATGCATTCAAATATATTATTTTATTTTCGCATACAGTAACTTTCATCACCAGGCTTAAAGGTGATTAGGTCATTTTCGGAGGGGCTAACAATAGTGAACTAGCTTTGAAAGCATAAGATCCCTTCAGAGCGTCTCCAAAGCCACGCCTCCTTCAAAACACATGAAAGTACACAACGGAGAAAAAGCATCACGAGAGACTGCGTTAAACTACCTCATTGGCTCAAAGCACATAACATTACAATAATAATAAACATAAACAACTTAAAGAGCACTGACCTGTAACGTTAGCATCTGACTGCTGCAGATTTATTTCGGCGTTGATAGTGTTGCCATTGAAACGCATAAATTCGAGTCACGAACCACCGTCACGGGTTGCCATCTCTTAATTATGGTAGTTATGGCGTGAACTCAGCATAAGCTTGTTGTTTTGGTTCAGGAGGAACTGTAACGGTGCATTCACACAGGGCATCGGCATCAATGCTTGATGGAGGACGTGTCTGAAGCTTGGTGCTGAAGTGACTGTCATAGTGACAACAGCCAATCGCATTACTTTCCGGTGTTGCATGAATGCATTTGGCTAGCGTCTGCGCTAGGGTATTTGCATAAGGCGATCTGATTGGCTGACGCTTCTGTTGGCACTTGAAAGAGAAATTTTCAACTTATGCCGCAAGCATAGCGAGTAAAGTGACCCACAATTCAGTTCGGCAACGCATGACATCACCCATTCAAAGTAAATGAAAAGCGTTAACGCCGACGTCCTGTGTGAATGCACCGTAAAAGGCAGCTGGTGTTTCGGTAGTGGACCAACGTCTATCTTACTTTGCATAGCAAGGTCAGAAGCAGGTAAAGAAGCTGCTTTTGTGCTCAGTCAAACTGCTTAAAGGTCCTAGTAAAATATAATATCAGATATTATTCACTGAATGTCATTAGGACAGAAGATTAACGGAAATGGCTGGAACTTGTGAACTGACTTGCTAACTAAAGCATGACGTGCGCTGTCTAGTGTTGCGCAGATCGCAGTTATATCCACAGGCGTTGCAGATAATCCACGGATGGGCAGGTCAAGTTATAAAAAATAACATTCTGATTAATTGCAGGGGAAAACACAGTCGGTCGTGTCTTAAATTAATGTAACCGTAAGTATATTCGGTCTGTGCGTTCGTTCTTAAAGTAACAACAGCATAATAAACCTGCTGCTGTCTGTCATTAATGTTAATCAAGCAACAAAAGAAAAAGACAAAATTATTTACTGCTCCTGACTGAATAACTTTAGTATTTTTATAAGGATCATCAATCTATATTTAATTGTTACAATGAGGACTGTGTATTATTTTTACATGATTATTCAATTTCTGTATACTTTAATGCTACTGTTAAATAGTTGTTAGTGCTTTTTGAATGCTTTGGCTATACATGGCAACTGAGAGCAACTCTCTTACATGTCTCTAACTCCACTGTTACTCTCACACTTCAAATGATTGCATGTAAATTTTGTTTGTATTTTTGTATCTTCAAATTACTTGTATTTTAATTAAATACATTTTTTTACAGCAGTGTTTTGTATTTTATTTAAATACATTTGATGAGTAAGTATTTGTAATTTGTAACTTAATACTTTTTGATGTATTTGTGCCCATCTCTGCATATGAAATATAGAAAGACATTTTACTGTATGGATTTAAATGCTCCTTACCGGTCTCTGGCTCTTCTACGATGTTCTGCAGCATCTTACCAAAAGCAGATCCAATGTGGCCCTTTTTAGCAGTGAGCTTCAGCCCTATTTCTACAAGCTGGCCCTTCAGACAGTAACACAGCCAGTCAGAAACAAATACATTATGAAATACATAAAAGAAAAAGAAAAAACACATCCTGAGATTCCTCACCGCTGACTCTCCTCTGTTCTCTTCTGGAGACATCTCATCAATCAAAACCTCCTCTGCCCGCATATCGGCATCTTTCCTTCCCTCCTTTTCCTGTTGAAGATGAAGGGAGAAATTTAATAACTTTTTTCTCATTTAATAACTTTTTTTTTTTTTTTTTTTAAACTCAGGCTTAACTGGAGGTTGAATTGAAATAAATACTAACCCTGAGCTCTCTCATCTCTTTGGGGCTGAAGAATGCGATGTGTCCCTCTGCCTGGTCAGCCTGAAGAGCAATAACATACACCAGCACCAGACATCCTGTAACTGCTCCACGCATCTTTGGGTGGCATAAAAACATAAATCAGCAAGTGTTAAACACATCATGGGAGATAACATAGTGTACTGCTCATGCTTTTGTTGATAAGTTAGGTCCAGTTGTGACGCAAAGCAGTGAGAATTAGAGATAGGATCTATTTTCATGATAAAATCAGGAAGAGTGAGAGAGACAGAGAGGCTGAGAGTTGTACCTTTGTACAGCATGCAGGTGGCCTTCGTGGCAGGGTTTATGTTTGTGTCAGTGGTCAGAGAGCAGTCAGCTTTATAGGAACCCTCGGATCACACTAAGCTCTTATTTACTATCTCTGACGTATGTTTCCATAAACTCCTCCACCTTGACCATGGAGACAAGAGAGGACTTGGCATAACTTGGTTGTAGTCACTCTAGACTTGGTGTATGTTACGTTTTTGTATATTAGAGCTTAGTAAATGTAATTACCCAGCTAACAAAAATATGTTCTAAAACGTTCTGCTCCAGTTTTTTTAAATGCTTTTTTATACCAAAAGTTAAAGGCTCGTTCACATCAAGGATGATAATGATAACGATAAAAATATAGTTCTAAAAAACTTTCTAAATGTAAAAGAATAGCAAAGTCCACACCACAAATATAATGATAACGGCGCAGAGAAACAATATCGTTGAAATCACTTTCAGAACGATTTTTGGGGGTGGGGGGGTGGGGGGGGGGGCTGATGAACGATAAAATATTGACAGCCAATCAGAATCCATTCTGCTTTAACGAGCTCGAGCATTTAAAGCGGCATACGACAAAACTGCAGCGTACGCTTGGAATAAGCATAACGTTACTGTCCGCTGGTGTTGACGCTAATATAGCTAGCTATCGTTATAATTATCTTTATAGTTATCGTTCTTGGTGTGAACGGGCCTTTAGGGAACATTCAATTTTATTATTCTGGAAAACAAGTAGTAGTTTGATGAATGTCCAACTTAAAGGGTTAGTTCACCCAAAAATAAAATTTCTGTCATTAATTACTCACCCTCATGTCGTCCCAAACCCATAAGACCTTCGTTCATCTTCGGAACATAAATTAAGATATTTTTGATGAAATCCGAGGGTTTCTGAACCACACAACGTCATTGCACCTTTTGAGGTCCAGAAAGGTATTAATGACATCGTTAAAATAGTCCACGTGACTACAGTGGTTCAACCTTAATGTTATGAAGCGACGACAATACTTTTTGTGCGCAAAAACAAAACAAAAATAACTTTATTTAACAATTTGAACTGTTGTCGTACGCTATTGACGTAGTGAACGCAGTGCAGCGCTTCCGTGTTTACGTCCGAATGCCGGCTCAGTATTGGCCGATGCTGTACACATGAGCAGTATGTCGCATGCGTGTGATGCTGACGCAGAAGCCGGCCAATAATGAGTCAGCATTCTGACATAGAACACGGAAGCGCTGCTCTGTGTTCATTACGTCAACTGCGTATGACAACAGTTCAAATTGTTAAATAAAGTCGCTATTTTTGTGTTTTGTTTTTGCGCACACATAGTATTCTCGTCGCTTCATAACAAGGTTGAACCACTGTAGTCACGTTGACTATTTTAACGATGTCTTTAATACCTTTCTGGACCTCAAAAGGTGCAATGACGTCGCTGCCTATGTGTGGTTCAGAAACCCTCGGATTTCATCAAAAATATCTTAAATTGTGTTCCGAAGATGAACGAAGGTTTTACAGGTTTGGGACGACATGAGGGTGAGTACTAGTACTTAAAGACGTAAATTTCATTTTTGGGTGAACTAACCCTTTAAACGTTTAAAAATACGCTCAGTGAACAGCATATAAATAACATTTTTGTGCTAACATTCTGAGAACATTAAGAAAGACCAGATAACTTCAAACAAACGATCAATTAAAGTAACTGGAAGAACATTTGTTTATAACTTTGAGATAGAGCCTAGCCAGAACTTTAGCCAAAGTTCTGAGAATGTTCCCTGTTGTAAACTCGGCTGGGTTAAGAATTTTGAGTATTCCCGAATACAACATATTAAAACATCAACATTAGATACAACATTAATTTCCAAGTGTGTGCATTTTGTTGTTTCTAAAGACTCTGCATTCCCATCTGATGTGGATATAAAGTCATAAATTCAATTATCTCTTAAAATATGAAGTCAACACTGGTATTTATTACTGTGAGTCATACATTATGGCACATTTGTCTGATAATAAGTGGATGGATGATTGTGCAACCAACACTGACTCCTGTCATAACTCTTGAAATGTTTCCTGCATTAAATATATTTTGGCAATTTGTCCCTCCTAAACACTCTCAGGCGCATTAATAAAGTTTTATTGGGCAAATGCTTGCAGCATGTATTTTATGGCTTATTCAGATTAAAAGGAAGCGCATATTTAGGTTTTTGAGATGTATTGGATGTGTTTGAAATACTATTAATGAAACACTAATAATAAACACTAAACATTAAATTAGCGTAGCATGAAAACACGATACAGGCCTTGACCTTCTCAACTGTATACAGGCCTAACTTAATTAAAATTATAGAATGTCATCATTTTTTGACATAATCTAGTTTATTGAATTGATATGATTATTTGAATCAGAATGACTTTTTTTTTTTTTACTTTTTGTAATGTTTTATTTTATTTCTCTCATGGGCATCAATTCTACCCTATAATGTTTTTTTTCTCCAGCAAACGGGATGTTGTGCCACACATCTTGCATTTCTAAGCATTTCCAACAGGTGACGCAGCACACATTCCCGCAAAATCCCGCCCTTTTGAAATCTCGCGATAGGCTGCGTGACTGAATCATGTGGGTTTTCGTACTTGAGCGCATGTGAATTTCTTTCCTGTTCAAGTGATCCGAAGGAACGGAACGCTCCCTCGTGCGTGGCGCACGAGATCATTAAACATGGTAAAACATGCAATATTTCTTTATGCAATCTATAGAAATTAGCAGATTGGTATTTTGCAACGTTTTAAACGTGACAACCGTTTTGTATTATAAATCGGGCTTTTATGATGGCCGACGTGCATGTTTGTAGAGATGTGTAGATTTGCGCTTTCTTGCTATTACAGAGTTATTATAATCATTTTTATTAGTTCATTGAACAGCGATTATGCTCTCGCAAGATACAAACCGCATATATGCAATTACTGTAGCCTATTTGAGAGGATAAACAGGCGAATCCGGTAACACAGGGCCTCAGTGTGATATTAAAGCCCACGGCAGCCATTAAATTTAATCTAACGGTTTCGTCATGTTTCACTCACCTCCTGTTAGTGATTTGGACCGATGTTCTGGTTCTGATTGCAGTGCTATGAGATGTTGTTCAGTTTTATAAGGCACGCGCTGAGTATTTGATCCACTGGAGTACCACGTGTTGTGTCTGTGCTAACCCATGCTAATGTGTTTCTCCCCAGCTTCAAGCTCTAATGCAATAAAATCTAAACATGGGTAGTTTATTAACGACTTGTTATCTTCTACTTACGCAATGCTGTATTATCATATTAAATACTTAAAAATGAGGCTGCTTCAAAAGCGAGGCTTCTTTGTCCCTGGAGGTGCCACCACCATGTGGGCTTTATGCACGTGCTGGTGTTGACCTGCAACTTGAACAGATCAAATTCATAACATTTATTTCTATTTGCTAGTTATTAATATGCGAATTAAGCGTTTGGGACTTTGTCCTTTTTGTTGTAACTAGTTATATTTATGGTATTAGTGCTGAGTTATAATCTTACCCTCTCTCTCTCAGGTGCTTTTACACGTGCTGTTCGAGCATGCAGCTGGATATGCATTATTCGCTGTCAAAGAAGTGGAAGAGATTGGAATGCTTCTACCTCAGGTATGTGTATTAAGGAAATGCAAAAGGAAGTACAAATATTTTTGTCCTTCCCAATAATGTGGAGAAGTGTTTAAAGGATTAGTTCACTTTCAAATGAAAATTAGCCCAAGCTTTACTTGCCCCCTATGACTTTCTTCTTTCTGATGAACACAATCTGAGTTATATTAATATTCTGACGCATCTGAGCTTTATAATGGCAGTGAGTGGGATCAATAAGTATGAGCTGAAGGAAGTGCCTCCATCTATCATAAACGCATTCCACACGGCTCCGGGGGTTAATGAAAGCCTTCTGAAGTGATGCGTTTGTGGGGGGTTTACACTTTCTTTGTAAGTTAAATACAGAAGGCGGTCTGGCGGAAGCTAGATATTTTACTTCATAACTCATTAAATATGGATTTTTTTTTTTTTTTTTTTTTTATAAATTAAATAAATGCTTCGCTTCAGAAGGCCTTTATTAACCCCCCGGAGCCGTGTGGAATACGTTTATGATGGATGGAGGCATTTCCTTCAGCTCATACGCCTTGATTCCGCTCACTGCTATTATAAAGCTTAGATGCGTCAGGATATTTATTAATGTAACTCTGATTGTGTTCATCAGAAAGAAGAAAGTCATATACACCTAGGATAGCTTGAGGGTGAGTAAAGCTTGGGCTAATTTTCATTTGAAAGTGAACTAATCCTTTAAAGATCTGGACATGTAATCGTAAGGTTGTTGGTTCAAATCCTAGCCATAAAACTACCATTTAAAAAATAGACCAAATGGATTTGTAAAATGTATTTTCTAAAATGAAATGAGAAATCAATTTAAGTTTAAATAGGCTAAGTGTTGATAAATCTGCCGATATTTAGCTTCTTTTAAATATCAGCATCGTCCGATAAGGTTTTCTGTTTGGCTGATGTGTTGGAAGCAGGACATTTATTTTGACGGTGCCGAGAATGCCAGCGCCTGAGCACACAGCCCTCCCATTCTTCGCCTTCATTAGTTATTTATTTGAGAATTATTCCTAGTGCGCATAAATTTACCAGATTACGAGTGCCCTATTGGTTAGTGTTTACTTCCTTTTATTCATATTGTTTTTCAAACTGTTTCTTTATTTGTGTGAAATACTTTAATGCGATTACAGAATCTAGAATTTGCCATCTAAAGTGTTTAATTTAGAGATTTATTAGTTATTTTTCAAATTATTTACTAATTTATTATTAACTCAAAGTGTGTATATATTGGCCATCCTTCTCTCTAAGATATTGGCCATCAAAAAACAACCACTACTTTTAAATGACTAATATATAATGATTCCTTGGTTTTCCATAGGTGGAGGAAAGTGTCCTAAATATTGGCAAATTCAGTAGCGTAATCCGACTGAGTGCGTTCTTCCCCTTTAAATCCGCCCAGGCTGCTCTGGAAAATATCAATGCCGTTTCAGAAGGTAAGAGAAAGGAAGGTTATTTCAAATTGCTTCACTGAAATGATGTACCTATAATCTGTCAATCCACTGAATTACTGTGATGACAGCATTCCTATAAACTGATCATCTGAGGTTGATTTGTTGACTTGCAAATTGTGACCTCCAATTACTGATGCTTCATTCCTCATCTGATCCTGGCAGGAGTTGTCCATGCAGATCTCAAGTTGTTCTTGGAGACCAACCTTTCGTCCGGGATTAAAAAGAAGCCCACGTTGGGGGTGTCTGACGCTAAGATTGGTGCAGCACTTCAGGAAGAGCTTAATCTGTCCATTCAGACTGGAGGTGTTGTAGCTGAAATCATAAGGGGTGAGCATGATTATTTAAATCAGTGGTTTTCAATCTTTAAGGTGCCACGGACCCCCAAATATGATCGTCCTCGTTGACCTCCCACCCCCCAATCTTAAAATTTAAAAGGCAGCTATACATTTTCATATATAAAGACTGAATTTATACTGCAGTAAATAAGTGTTACAAATGTGTGGAATTATTTAGGAAATTATTTATTTTCCACCCCTAGTCACTGTAGTAGTAGTTTATTGTTGGATGTATTAGATTTATTTATTTTTTTCAAATTATTTTAGTTGGATTAATCCTTTTTATTTATTCACTGATTACTTTTTTTTTTTTTTGTTTGTTTACTGATTCATTAACTTGAAGGAAAAAAAACAACCCTTGGGGGTCCTTGGACCCAAGTTTGAGAACCCCTGGTTTAATTCATTATAATGCAAATCACATTTTCAAACAGTTTTTAACAGCCTGCTGTAATGATGTACCTTGATCACCTGATTTCTGATGTTTTCTACTGAAAAGCTGAACAGACAGGCAAAAAAAAAAAAAAAATTTACGAGTCCAACAGTGATTTGTTGTTAATGCATCTGCTTGTGATCAACAGGTGTGCGTCTGCACTTCCATTCCCTGGTTAAGGGACTCACCGCTCAGGCCGCGTCCAAAGCTCAATTGGGTTTGGGTCACAGTTACTCCAGAGCCAAAGTCAAGTTCAATGTCAATAGGGCAGACAACATGATCATCCAGTCAATCGCCCTCCTCGACCAGCTGGATAAGGATATCAACACTTTCTCCATGCGTGTGCGGTAAGATGATTTTCACTGGACTTTCTTGTAGTTGGATCTAATCCGACAGCCTCCTAATGCTTACCACAGACAGCGCCCTCTAGTGCACTGGCTGTACAGGAAGTGGAGGGACAGTAAACTCCTTCCTCTGGGGTGTTTGGTCCCTCAAACTGGAGCGAATACAACCTGAGGGGGGAGACAAACCTTTGAGTGGCTTCCTACACAAGTTATTTTGAGTTTAGTAATCGTAATTTATGGCTACACGATTAGCCATAATCGCGACTGTGGTATTTTGATTTTGTTTGACCATCCAATTGAAAAAAGCTCAGTTTAACCCTTGAAAATTTAAGAAATGAACAGCCATACTTTTCAATACTCTTCTAAATTGTACTGTAAATTTTTTTTTTTTGTACAGTAAAATGTAGAAGCTTTTGTTTATATTTGAGTAGTAAGTTTTTAACAATAATTTTAAGTCATAATAATTAGAGATTACAATTTTCCCAAATTGTGCAACCTTATCAGAGCTGTTTATAATTCTCTCTTTTTATCTGTGCAGTGAATGGTACGGTTACCACTTCCCAGAGCTGATAAAGATAGTGAGTGATAACAGTACATACTGTAAGCTGGCCAAGCTGATAGGGAACCGAAAGGAACTGAGTGAGGAGACTCTGGAAGCTTTAGAGGAGATCACAATGGACAGTGGCAAAGCTCAGGCCATCCTCGACGCGTCCCGCAGCTCTATGGGTAAGACGAGCTCACTGATGTCATGAATATAGCTCCGTGGGGGATTTTCTCAGGTGTTATGATGTTATTATAATCTGTCAATCCACTGAAACCATGTGATGACACTCACTAACTGAACCTTTGAGTCGCTTTGGCTCAACCAGTTTAAGTGCTCCATTGATTTTGTACTAAGTTTGTGTATCAAATTGTTTTTTCTAAAGGTATGGATATCTCACCTATTGATCTGATCAACATTGAGAGCTTCTCCAGTCGTGTGGTTTCCCTCACAAAGTACAGACAGGAACTGCAAGAATACCTGCGATCTAAAATGGGCCAGGTGGCGCCAAATCTCGCGGCTCTCATTGGTGATGTGGTATGTGTTTGTCAGCAAACTAAAAGGCTCTGATATACTTAAAGCAAAGTTTAAGAACGAACTAGTGTAACGTCATTTCAAAAATCAGGCCAAAACAAAGCTTGTTTTGTTTCTTTCGGGAGATGAACGAGACGTTCTCTGACCTTTATTTTCTTTTTATAGGTCGGTGCCCGTCTCATCTCTCACGCTGGCAGTCTGACAAACCTGGCCAAATATCCAGCCTCCACTGTGCAGATCCTGGGGGCAGAGAAGGCCCTGTTCAGGTACTGGGGCTCCCCTTCCCTGCTGGGGTTTCACACAGCTGCAGTGATGGCAGGGCCGGGGCGTAGCAGGAGCGGGTGATTTGGCGTGTCATTGAACACACCGTAAAGTGATCCTGCTCGATCTCACGTACCCCCCAGTCTGAGCAGCTGCTGAGGGTTTTGAGAGGTAGATACATTTGGAAATGTTGAGTCCGCACGACTCTGAATCCTAATAATTTTTCATCTTGAGTTAGTCCTTGAGTTTCTAGCAGTACACTCTGAGTAAAATTTTGATAGTGATGCGCCGTAATTTCGCACCTGAAAATATTTAACTCAAATTAAAAAAAATTGCCATTTCAGGTAAAGTAGTTTTATGATCCAAAGTAGCAATATGTGGAATTAGTTGGGCAGTGAGCCACTTCTTGAACTTTACTATGGCTGGTTTAATTTAGCACCCGAAAACCCAGTATTCCACAGTATTGTCCAAATTTAATTATCAACTTTTGTTTTTGGCTAAATAAGGTCTTTAATTTTGGTTTCCATTTTTAAAAAAAAAAAAAAAAAAAATTGGTGCATCACTGATTTTAATGTGACTGAGACACCCTCAAAGCTGTATTAGATGGATTTTGTTCTGTCCCATGAATCAGGGCGCTGAAGACCAGAGGAAACACCCCAAAGTACGGTCTCATTTTCCATTCAACGTTCATTGGACGTGCTGCTGCCAAGAACAAGGGTCGCATCTCGCGTTACCTGGCCAACAAGTGTACCATTGCATCGCGCATTGACTGCTTTTCTGGTGAGCATCCCATCTTCTCTCATTTCTTGAGTTGCCACTACTTGGTTCTTGCTGTGATGTTTATATTTTTCGTCAACAGTAACCCACCTCAGTGGATGTTGAGATTGTAATCCTGAGCAGAACTTTGGACCAAACACATTTTCAGCAGTACTTGTTTGTCCTCATCTTTGTCTTCATTCTTTTCACACAGAGGTTCCCACATGCGTGTTTGGAGACAAGCTACGTGACCAAGTAGAAGAACGTCTGACCTTCTATGAGACCGGTGAGGCCCCACGAAAGAATCTGGACGTCATGAAAGAAGCTGTTGCAGAGGTGAGAGCTAAACCAAACCAGGACAATATGGGCAGCTAATTATCAGTCACTTAAAGGGTTTCATTTTAGCTAGCATGCTGGCTATGAAATGTTATTCATGGCCAACAACTAATTATTTAATGTTGGGCAGTTAATGGCATAATATTCCAAGCACACATAAGTTTGATAATTTCATCTTTTAAATGGGTAAGTTAACTCTTAGCACTAATGTTGAACTAAGTTAACCTGAATAAGCTAACAGCAAAATACTCGTGGCACAAAAATAGAGTATATCTGACAATATTGTTAAATCAAACCTCAGACCTATGTCTGAAATTGCGTACTACAAGTAGCTACTTCACGACGTTAAAGGATGTTCTGTGTAGTATGAATGTGTTTTGAATGAAATTTGGACTATATGCATGTTGTCATTATCGTGACCTACAGTGTTGGTTGTGTTGCTTCTGCTATTCACAAATCCTCTCCCATGGCCTCATGGGATAGTAAAGTGCGGATTGGTTGCGCACTTCAGCATCTTATAGGTCATTGGAGAACTTTATTCATACTAATTCGGACTTATTATTTTCAAATACTGCTTTTTGGAAGTATGCATATTCGGATGCAGCCTTGGGTATTTTTACATGTATAATTCTAAGCTTGGCGCATTGCATTCTGGTATTGACTTGTGCTGCTTAAGGCTAGTTAGCTGTTTGTAACTGCTTTTTCCATTGCTAATAATGCCTTTTAAAGTGCTGATTGTGAAGGTTTCTTACTAGGAATCATTGTTACTATAGTTTCAGGAAGTGCTGTGAGTGATGATACTTATCTCCTGACTCCTACATGGAGGCAAAAACTGATTTAATGAGCCTGACACAGCACTGTGAAGTTCTTATTTTTACTAGGCTTGTACAAATGCAAGTACATTGATGGTTTTTCTCACTCGCAGGCTAGTGAGGCGGCTGCTGAAATCAAGCGCAAGCTCGAGAAGAAGGAAAAGAAGAAAAAGAAGCGTGAAAAAAGGAAACTACAAGCGCTTTCCACAGCAGAAGATGAAGTTGAGAAAGCCAATGGTGATGCTGAGGTACTTGTGAATAACTCTTCATCTGTGTTTTTTAGCGCAGGGGTTTTCAGACTGGGCTTCAGGGCAACATTATATAATATAAATTACATAAATGATTGTTGTATTTGGGGGTCCTTGGCATCTTAAAAAGATTGAAAACCCCTGGTCTAGCACATGTAGCATGCCTATACTGGAGGCTGGACCTTCTCATGGACCCGTCTCATATCTGTCATGCTAGAGCAAATCTCCTCCGAACCATTGACAGGCCCGACTCAGTGGGTTTGATCACTGAAGTGAGCAGGACATGATCATCTGAGTATGATAATCTTGTTTGATGTTTCATACATGGTGTTAATGGTTTCCTTTTGTTCTTCAGGAGAACACGGATACAATAAAGAAGAAAAAGAAAAAGCAGGCAGCTGAGGAAGAGATCACGTCAAACGGTGTTGTTGAGGCCACGCCTGGCAAGAAAAAGAGGAAGATCAATGCTGTGGAGGCGGAGCCTGAGGTGACGGAGGAGGCTGATGTGACACAGGTGGAGAAGAAAAAGAAGAAAAAGAAAAAGCCGGCAGAGGAGGATGAATAAACATGTTCCTTCTGACTGGACTTCAGTATTGTACAGCTTTATTTTTAGTTTCATTTATGAGTTGGACTCATGGTCAAGCGTTTAAGATGTCTGTGAGCTATGCGCAAGGAAAATGATCCGTCATGTTTCTTTTATACAAACTGCTTTATTTCCTGTCACTCTCAAAGCACCTTTCTGAAACAGTTCTTTTACGTGCCTTGCTCTAATAAATGGCGGCCCTTTGGCATCTATGAAAACATTTGTTTGTCACCCGAATTTCACTTTAAATGTCACATGCTTCTAATTGATAAAGGCTTCACTTGAAGTGTGCTAGTTTAATTATTCAAGGTAATCTCTGATTTGGAGCTGTTTGTAATTAAGCATATTTTTGTAGTTACACATACTGAAATTAAAATTTGCAGAGACTGTAAATGTGAACTGATATCATGCATGTGGGGTCTACTTAGCTGTTTTTCCAAGTACTCCATCTATTGATTCATTATGCAATGCATAAATGATTGGCATTTAATAAATTGATTAGATTCTGTAACTTAAGCTGTGTTCCTGTCATGTTAATTACTATTAGAAGAGAACTCCTTTGTAAATGTTTTTTAGTAATGCTACAATAAGTCTACAAGTTTTGATACTTGGATAACTCGCAAAGAGACATTTGTTTCTCTAGCTATCACGACTACAGGCAACAGCAAAAAAAATTTTTTTTTTTTTTTAAATCAAATTAATTTAGAAAAGACAAAGGCATTTAGATAGTATTTACACTATTTAATGCAGCTTAGAGGTGGCATGAATAGTTACAATTGTGTATTATGAGATTGTTATAAATGAGATTTGGGTTACACTTTAAGGTGCCCTTGTTATGCAGTGTAATTATACAAATAAGAGCAATATTAACGTAGATTACTTACTATATAATTTAGGGTTAGTTGCTTGTAATTATGCATAATTTACTGTTAAAACTATATTAAGTACGTGTAACGTATAACGGACACTGTAAAGTACGTGTAACGTATAACGGACACTGTAAAGTGAAATCGAGAGGGAGTTTTAACATTAAGTGACATGCCACTGGATGTGTCATTAAGCATAGTGATGTGCCATTGTAGTCATTTAAAGGGTTAGTTCACCCAAAGATTTGTCATTACTCACCCTCATGTAGTTCCAAACTCTTAAGAACTTCAACTTCGGAACACAAATTAATATATTTTAATGAAATCTGAGAGCTTTCAGACTCCCCTATAGACTGCAACGTTACAACCACTTTCAAGGCCCAGGAAGGTAGTAAAGACATTAAAATAGTCAACGTGACTACAGTGGTTTTAAAGGGTTAGTTCACCCAAAAATTGAAATTCTGTCATTACTCACCCTCATGTAGTTCCAAACCCATAAGACCCATAAGACCAAATTAAGATATTTTTGATGAAATCCGATGGCTCAGTGAGGCCTGCATTGCCAGCAAGATAATTAACACTTACATTGCTCAGAAAGCTACTAAAGACATATTCATGTGACTACAGTGGTTCAACCTTAATGTTATGAAGCGACGAGAATACTTTTTGTGTGTCAAAAAAACAAAACAACGACTTTATTCCACAATATCTAGTGATGGGTGATTTCAAAACACTGCTTCATGAAGCTTTATTCATCTTTTGTTTCGAATCAGTGGTTCGGAGCGTGAAAGTCAAGTGATTTCAGTAAAGTGTTTCGAAATTTCATTGGTTCACCACTGGGGGGCGTGACTTTGGCAGTTTGATTCACGCTCCGAACCACTGATTCGAAACAAAAGATTCGTAAAGCTTCGAAGCTTCATGAAGCAGTATTTTGAAATTGCCCATCACTAGATATTGTTGAACAAAGTCGTTATTTTGTTTTTTTGGTGCACAAAAAGTATTCTCGCTGCTTCATAATATTAAGGTTGAACCACTGTAGTCACATGAACTGTTTTAAATACGTCTTTAGTAGTTTTCTGGGCAATGCAAGTGTTAATTGTCTTGCTGACGATGCAGGCCTCACTGAGCCATCGGATTTAATGAAAAATATCTTAATTTGTGTTCCAAAGATGAACGAAGGTCTTACGGGTGTGGAACGACATGAAGGTGAGTAATTAATTACAGAATTTTCATTTTTAGATGAAATAACCCTTTAACCTTATGAAGATGAAAATACTTTTTGTGTGCAAAAACAAAACAAAAATAACGACTTCATTCAACAATTTCTTCTCTTTCCAGTCATTCTCCTACACTGTTTACATTTGTAGACTCAGTGCAGAGCTTCCAGATCCTACGTCAGAACGACGTCTCAGTATTGGCCGACGCTGTTCACGTGAGCACCACGTGTGCTGCTAACATAAGCTGAGCCGGCGTTCTGACGTAGATCCCGGTAGCGCTGCACTGATTACACAACATCAACAGCATTGTGAATGTTTTTTTCATAAATTCTGACATGTTGTGAATGCAGCATTAGAGAGATGATCTGTCATGACAATGCAAGTATATCAGATTGGCTTGTTTCTTATGTGTCATATATTTTTAATAAATGAAATGTATTCCTATATTACTGCACGTGTGTGCTCAAGTACTGTGTGCGTGAAGAATCGGACTGAAACGACTAAACTGGACAGTTTTATTTTGACAACAAGGGTAAAACCAATGTTAAAACAAAATCGGATCTAAAATGCTACCATTTAGCCAATTTGGTGGGTGGGTGGAATTTCACAAATGAAGGGCAGAGGGAACAAAATTAAGCACTGAAATTAAAAATCCCCCTCAATAGAAAAAAAGTTCACAGGTGAAGGGGTGGGAGAGGAGCAAAATACAAAAGTTAAAAAAAGGCTTCACCATCAAGTGATCAAGCTTAGCAGTAATGTACATACATTATCAGGGGTATGTATACAAATTAAAACTCCCATGTTTGAATCATGATGCCTGCTCTGCTTCAAGTATATTCACTCTTCTGTTATGTTCTCATCACTTCTCTGTCATCATATCCTCTTAGCCAGTTAGCAATGAATTAAAAAAAAAAAAAACATCCTTCAAAATCAAAATGCAGAAAAACCACATTTCATATCCTACCAATACATATATACTGTATAAATACATACATAAATATACTTTACATACAACAGCCAAAACTTTGAAAAGGGGAGATGAGAACGTGGGAGGAGGATGAGGATGATGATGGTAGTGTGTGTACGGTGTCCCTCTGCTCTGATCAGCGTGTCGTCGGGTACGGGACGGCACCTGCGCTGTGGACTGTGCTCAGTTGCCCCAGTAGGGAGAGCTGCCATAGTTGGACTTGTTGACCTGGGTCTTCTGCTGCATGGTGCTGGACTGGCTTCTCTGGTTTGGCCCACCCTATGTGAACAAACACACCAAACAGATGAGCTTACAAGGGTGAAAGGTTACCATGTTGACAACTATAACATCTTAACACTTGAAGACAGTGAAGCCATGTTCTCTGTGACTAAAATGACATTAACATTAATGTATTGACATTAAAGTGTAAAATATTCTACGTTTATTCATTTTTGTTCTTTTTGGTTCATGTACATTTCAATAACATCTCACACTCTGTATAAGGGAATTGTTTGAGAAATGTAGACTTGGTGTGAATAGGCAGGGACTGACCTGTCCATCCTGGGTGAGGTGATGATGGAGCAGCTGTGAGTGGGGCTGCTGGTGGGCCGGCAGAATGTGAAGGAATGGAGCAGGAGCATAACCAGGGGCAGCACCAGGGGTCAAAGGTCCCGTGCCGCCCAGAGCCGAGGGGAGGTTGAAAGGAGGAGGTGTGCCAGCATGGAAACCCTGCTTATCAAACGGCTGCAGGAAAAAGTACACACATAATATTCAGTCTTTATATACATGCATTTATATTTATAGAAAAGTATGGGGTAAGTTTTTTTTTTTTAATTATAATTTTATTCAGCAAAAAGAAGCATTACACTGATCAAAAGTGACAGTAAAGACTTTTATAACATTGAATGCTGTTCTTTTTAAACATTAATCAAAGAATACTAAAAAAAAAAAGAAAAGAAAAAAAGTATCAGTTTCCCCAAAAACATTGAGCTGCACAATCATTGTCAAAAATAAGAAATGTTTCTTGAGTAGCAAATCGGCATATCAGAATGATTTCTTAAGGATCATGTGACACTGACGACTGAAGTAATGGCTGCATCACAGGATTAAATTACATTTTAAAATATATTACAACAGAAAATAGATATTTTAAAGTCCTCCTGTAGTCAATAATTTTATCCCTTAAAACTCATCTTTGTGAAAAAAATGTCATGCCTTAAAATAGCCTGAATGTAACTCTACACCCTTGCTTCATTTAGTATACGCGGATCTATGAATATGCTAATTAGCCCCGCCTCCACTCACTCGCACGAGCTCAGAGATCCACTCAGTCAACTTACTGAGGTAAACGCTGCACAATGGTATCGCTTTTACAACATCGGACACGATGGTAATTAATAGGATTAGCCTTTAGCTTGACTGTTATCAAACAGCTAATAAGGTGATGCTAAATGTTACACAAACCATGTTCCTGTTCACTATCTGAGTCAGCCTTTTAAAAATCAATATCCTTAGAAATGCTTTGAACATACACCCGCTAATTGTTAAATCTACCCGATTTTTCATATCAACAGAAAAATATACCAGGATAACCGGTCTTCTCTTGAGACTCCCTGCTTCAGAGCGGTCATAGTTAATGATATGCTAATGCCGCCGGCACATTGACGTGATTGGTTACAAGGTAGTTTGTAACGTCACAGATACCAGCGATTTCAAACCACATTTTTGAGACGGTCTTTGGTTTACTGCAGTTTTAAATACTCAGAAAATACTCAGCAATGTACTTGTGAATTTGCACATGGTTGGTCTTAAAGCATATTAAAAACACCACACAGACATATAAACAATAAAAAAAAAAAACTTGATTTTCACCACAGGGGGACTTTAAATTGTAATAATATTTCACAAAATTACTGTTTTTACTGTATTTTTGATCAAATAATTGTGGCCTGGTGAGCATAAGAGAGTTTTGAACGGTAGTGCATATGTGTGTGTAAAGCACAAATGAATAAAAGTACCTGTGTTTTATTGTAAACAGTTCCACTGATGTCTGGCACCCCAGAATTGCTAGATGTCACAGAGACACCTGAGACACAAAATGATGCATTATTCATTTTAATTAATTTATAAATAAAAAATGAAATGTGAAGTGTCAAGTATGAAAAATGAAATTAAGTGTCGAGTATGTTTGTACCTTTCCCTGGGCCAGAGGCAGCAGATTTGGCCTGTGTTTGAGAAGAGTTACTGTAGCCTTTGTTGTACTCAGTTCCTGCTGGGCCTTGTGTCAGGTCATCATACCCTTGAAACAGGGTATAGGGAATACTTTAACACTCAACAGCACATAGTATGCATGAGAATTTGTGTATATGTCTAATCTGCACAAACCTGAGCTAAAGGCGTGCTGGCTGTAGCCACTGGGCTGCTGGAATGGCGTTGTGGGGTTGCTCAGCCCCATGCCATGCTGTTTGGCCGAGGCAGGGGGCACGAACATGGTGGGGCCATACTGGAATGCGCTGGGCACACCAGGCACCCCGGGGTAGTAGGGAAGGCCCGTATAGCTGTATCCAGGGGGCAGGGCTGGGTTTAGGAAGGTCTGTTGGGTGTTGTGGTGGCCCTGCGGCTGGGGCTGGCTCTGGCCTTGGCTCTGAGCCTGTAGAGGCTGCGCCGTCTGTGGGGCGTGAGCAGCAGACAGGCTGGTAGAGGGTGCTGGTGAGGTGGATTCACCTCTGCCAAACTTTGTGATGTCACCTGAGTGAAGAAAAAAAAAAAAAAAAAAAAAAAGATACTTTTTATTTTCTGATTTTGTCTACACAAATGTCCATCATTCTGAATCAAAGCTTACAGACCACTAAAAAGCGATTGAATATCACGATGTAGTACCTGAGTAAGGGTTGTTGGCGAGGCTCCCATCTCTGCCAGACAGCGTAGCAGTCGGCCCTGGGAATGTGATTCCATAGTAATCCTACAGGGATCAGAAAAAAGCAGAGAGAGTGAACATTTGGCTAGACTAGGGCTGCCAGTAAATTGTCATTGTCAAATAATTGTGCATTTGTAAAAGTTTTGCACCATTATTGTGAATTTATTGTAATTATTGTCAAATACTCAAATAAAAAATAAAAATTCAGTTTCAAAATATTCAAAAAGTATTCAAAATAAAAAATAATTGTGCTCATGTTATTTAGATTTTAAATTTATTATACATACACAGCAAGTTCAAAAATTAAACCTACATGATTTAAGGCCATGTGTTCAAATACTGCACAGGACAGATTTTATTTTAATGAATATTTAAACATTTTTTTTTTTTTTGCCACTTTAAATGTTACAAGTCCACTTTACATTAAATTGAATATTATAGTAATATAATTAGTTAAAAGTATCTTATGTATTTAATAAGAATTAATTACTACAACAATTACATAAATATATTTGTCCTAATTTTTTCACTTTACACTGGATTTTAATCATTTTAAAATTACTTCACAAAGGAAGAGCTTTGATTTCTGCATTTTTATATTCACTTAAAAATGCCTTATCTGGGTGGTCATTTTAAATTGACTGGAATCTACAGTGCACAATGATCATATCTCAAATACTCATGATTAAATCAAATAACCATAATCAGGCGATTATGTAATGACTTCAACAAGCCTGGGCCAGGCCGATTAATCTTTGGGCTTTTGAGCTGATAATGGTCCAAGCATGTGTGGTTAACAGATGTTAGCTCTTCCGTTGTTTCCCAAAATATTTATATCTTGACAATATGTGAACATCAGCAGTTGTGTTTTTAAGTGACACGATGTGAGGCAAAGTATGATAACCCATACTCAGAATCTGTCCTCTGCATTTAACCCATCCATGTTAGTGCACACTCATTAGGAGTAGTGAGTAGTAAACCCACACACACTGCAAACCATGGACACACACACACCCAGAGCAGTGGGCAGCCATTTTGCTGCGCCGCCTGGGGAGCAACTGGGGGTTAGATGTCTTGCACAAGGGCACCTTAGTCATTTCCTGCTGGTATTGAGAATCGAACCTACAACCTTTGAGTTACCAGTCTGACTCTCTAACCATTAGGCCAGTCTAATATCATAGACCTATATCCACCATTCTACTCTCAAGATGTTTAATGTCAGTCAACCAATAGTTAAGAAAATAGAAATGAAGTTTGATAAGAAAACAAAGCTCAGCAACAGCTCTAAAGCAGTGGACCTCAACCATTTTGATTTCATTGTCATTGTCCACAACAACATATGAAGCCCCACCCCCACCCCCACCCCCAACCTATAACTAGAAATGTATATTCATTATAAAATATATACAAATTTTAGATGTTTTAGTTTATTTTAATGCTTGTTTTGTCTTACACCGTGTCCTAACCAGACGCAATGCAAAACCGCGACACGCAACAATTCTATTTTAGAAACGGTTTCTATTTCTCCGAGACGTTGCGGCTGGAACAACAACACAAAGTATGACAATCAGGTACTGTTTATGTGCTTTATTTAATGTTGAAAGCGTCTAGTGTGAGTTTGAATATCATTCTGTGTTCCCAGTTTTTTTAGCTGTAATGAAAACAACACTGGCTAATTCACCTCAGATCTTGAAAATAAATAAATGGGCACAAAAACATTCAAACTGTCAACTCAAAGCGAACAAACAAGTGTATTCTATGACAAAGATTGGTTCAGTCACTCTGTATACTTTAAGTAATGTTTAAATTGTGTAATATTTATTAATTTTACTATGTACTTGCCCATTTCATTGTGTCTGCTGTGCTCTTGCCGAGAGAGCCCGCCCACACTCTCTTCTGATTGGCTGTGGTTTTTGATTGATTTTATCGCTTCTCTTTGTCGCGTCGCGTCTAGTGTGGACAGTCAAATTGCTTGTCCCTGGAATCTTATCGCATCGCGTCTGGTTAGGACACGGTGTTACTTTAAATAATCAAGTCATCTTGAGGCACCCCTGGTTGAGAATCACTGCCCTAAAAGATTTTAAGAGGAAATTTGATGGTCTCAGACTCACCATTGGTAGTCTGGATTGGAGCATGTGGAGGTCCTCATAGCCATAAATCTGCTATACAACACAAACAAGAACTTTCAGCACTCATACACACTGTAAATGTTACTGAAATCAATATTCAGTATTTCATTATTCACAGGTTCAGAGCTTGTACTGGGTCACATAATGAAATACGCATCAAACTCTTTACACAATAATACACCACTTTACAAGAGTGCATAAAAGCAACACCATTGAATCACCCAACCCAAAACAAAGACGCGTGCACAAATCCTGAAATTCCACATACACTACAATACTTCCCAGAATGATAAAAGCTGATCTGTTTTGATTTAAGAGGATGAGGATTCTTACCGGATAGGCAGGCAGCAGACCTCCGGGTCCCATGATGTACTGGTTAGGCAGCAGTGGAGGAACCCCCTGAGAGAGATTAGGAGGAGCTTTACCTGCACACAGATAGGGAAGAATTGTTGGAGAATGATGAATTGCAGATTTCCCACTGAACTAAAGTGGCTAATTAGATTTAGGGATGTCACGGACAGGAAATTTTCACACCGGTATTACCGATAACACCGGGAGTGTTTTTTTTTTTCCATACTATGGAAGTCAATGGGGTCCATCAACTGTCTGGTTACTCATAGTCTTCAAAATATCTTTTGTGTTTAGTAGAAGAATGAAATTCATACAGGTTTTGAACAACTTGAGGGTGAGCAAATGATGACAGTATTTTCATTTCTGGGTGAACTATCCCTTTAAATGCCAACACTCTGACCCTCCTTAGATGTGTAAAAGTACATCCAAAGGACACAAATCATGATACTACATGGTATTGTGATAATAGCTATATGATTACAATATCGTGATATGTGTGTGTGCTCTCACCGCTGGAGGAAGACAGTAGCGGGGCAGCCCTGATACCGGAAGGTGTGCTACCATTGGTGCCGTGACCCAACGCAGACCCGTGCAGACTGTTGCCGCCACTCGTTGCACTGCTCACGCTGCTGCTGGACAGAGCGGACACAGGCGGGGAGGAAAATGCCATCGATGAGGAGGCGAGAGAGTTCATGCTGTCCACACTGGTATACTGAGGACACATACACACACGGAGGTGTTACAGACAGTGGAGGTGGTGAGGAGAGAGTGTGTGTGTTGCGTCTGTGCATCCTACAGAACTCACTGTAAGTGAAGATGTGGTGCAAAGTGCCGACACAGAGGGATGGCCACTGTTCACATGACTACAGGAAAAACAGGCAGTGTCACAGTTATAAGTATCCCACATAACACTTGAATGAGTAATACAAAGAAAAGGTATAAATAAACATCTCGCTCACCTGCTGAGGGGAGTTAAGCTGGCAGAGGACAGCTCAGATGCCAGGCTGGGCAGAACAGAGCTGTGTGGTGTAACAGAAGGGGGCAACAGTGAGGATGGGGCAGAGGGGGCAACACTTGTGCTGCTGCCCAGAGAGGGAGACTCTTGTTTTGGAGTGGAGGAACTCGATGTGGCTGATGGAGAAGGCATAAGTGTTATATATTACAAAACTGAAGCAGTTAAAGAGCGTGAAGTTAAATCTTTAATGCATGACACAGAAAGAAGGGTAAAGCTGATGAGTTTGACTTACTGTCTAAAGCAGCAGAGGTCCTCGCACCATTGAAACCGTTCTGTCAGAGATGCAAACAAAGTCTACTTAATCAATATTAGCAGCATAACCTCTTTGATGTACAATGGTACTGTACACTAAATAAATAGTGCATTCATGGTACAACATGTGAGCACGTACATGACTGTTCAAAAGTTTGAGGGTCAGTAAGATTTTTTTAATGTTTTAGAAAGCAGTCTCATTCTCACCATGGCTGCATTTATTCAATCAAAAATGCAGTATAAATAAAAGTAAAAATGTGAAATATTACTACAATTTAATGCATCCTTGCTGAATAAAAGTATTATTTTCTTCTTACTGACCCCAAACTTTTAGACGGTAATGTAAATGACAATTTTCATTTTTGGTTGATGTAGCCCTTTAACTGAGAATTTGAGTGAAAACCAAGGTTTCTGTCTGTACCCACCGTCACAGGTCCAGAAGGCTCCTTGCTCTGAGAAAAGGTCAGTCTTGAGTGAGGGGCCACACCGCAGTCAAAGCTGTTACCCGCCGATGATGCAGCGGAGGAGGAAGATGAGGAGGACGAGGGGGCTGTCACTGAGCTGGGGGTGTTGTGGGAGGGGGCAAGGCTGGGGAGAGGTACCGAGGGAGAGGGGTAGATGCTGTCAGAAGAGGCCAGAGGCAGCAGCAAAGGGACCGGACTGGTCAGAGACTCACTGCAGGGGAGATTCATGGGAAAAGTATTAGCATGCAGAATGGAGTTTTTAAAGCTAAAGACAGCACACTGGTTTGAAAGACATGCGTTGAGAGATTTAGGAAAATAAGCAATACATGAAGTCCACTGCTCAAAAAAGAAAAAGCACCTAAATTCAATTTAGACAACAGAGCGACCATTTTGTATTCATTATAGCCATTTCTCCCATTTGACTGACCTGATTGGTTTAGAGTAAAGGCTGCTCTGTGACTGAGGAACCACTGCAGCCTCCCTTATGGGTTCACTGTTGCAGTTCTCTGACTGGCCGAAGTCTGGCAGGGCAGATTCTGAACCAAAGTCCAGGGCACCAAACTGCACATTTAGACCGGACACATCTGCTGACCCAGGCATCTCTACAGCAGATGCAGGAATCTGGATGTGTACAAACACATGCAAAACAGGCAGTATGTCTCAGTATAATATGGAAGCTTGTTTCTGCCACTGAATAAAAAATAAAAAAAAGGTAATTGTGACTTTTTTTTCCTCATCTGCGAGTTTATATCTGGCAATTCTGACTTTATTTCTCAGAATTGCGAGTTTATATCTTTCCACAAAAATATTATGCAGCACAACTATTTATCAACACTGATAAGAAGAAATATTTCTTGAGCAGCAAATCATCATATTAGAATGATTTCTGAAGGATCATGTGACACTGAAGACTGGAGTAATGATGCTGAAAATTCAGCTTTGCCACAAAAAAAAAACAACCTATATTTTAAAATATATTTTTGAAAAAATGTTTTAAATTGTAATATTTCACAATATTACTGTTTTCACTGCATTTCTGATCAAATAAATGCAGTGTTGGTGAGCATTTTTGACTTCTTCCAAAAATATTAAAGATCTTACCGACCTCAAATTTTTAAACGGTAATGCTGTACACAGGAGTAAGCATTTGTGCAAAAGAAAAAAAGAAGAAAAAAAAAAAAAAAAAAAAAAAGAGGAGAAAGAAAACTTTTAACATAAAATCAAAATGTTCATAAACCATGCTCCAGAGCAATTCATCTGTGCATTTTCTTCTTTATAACTTGCTTCGCCCTACATTCTGGTAACACCCACTTTTCACGATTTAATAAATTCCAGATGGATAAAACCAAGCCCCACCCTATATACCCTTTTTGGCTGAAAATCCCACTGAACCCAGAAATAAGCCAGATTATGTAAGAAAAATGGGTTGCAAAGGCCATTTCATGTATGTTTATCTACAAACTGCAGCAGGTAATAGGTCAAGAGATCTTACAAAGCATTCCACCTCAATGTTTTTTAAATCTCTAGTCACCTTGGAAGTGGGAGGTATCCGTCGCTTTTGTGTCTTTATCTGTCGCTGCTGTGTGCTGCTGCCCTGAGAGTCTGCAGCCTGTGAGGGGGCCATCGAGGGCCCGTCACGGTGCTGTGATGGTTCCGGCGCTTTAGGAAAGGCTTCCAGTGTTCCCGGGGCAGGCGAAGGGGCGCTCAGTGGGGGAGGGCTGGGCTGCCTGGCTAGAGGCCCCGTGTGGGTCAGGGAGCCCTGCTGTCGCTGGGCAAGTTGGCTTAGCACCAAAGATGGCTCTGGCTGCATCTGAAACTCCCCTACAGAGCAAACAATACAGGAAAAGCATGTTCACACCAAGTCAGAAGTGACTAAATAAATGTTTTAGATGCAGTCTGAAAAAGTTGATAGGACTGAATAGTTTCATTTTAAAAGCTACTTATGTTATTTGTGTAGAAAAGTCAGATTTGGTGCAAACAGGTTAATAGTAATATTCACGTTTGCAAGTATGAACAAATTTCGTGTTTCCGGTCCAGTAAAGCAATTGTAACACTCACGACTGAATTGGGATGGGAGTGAAGCAGAGCTCTGTGTTCCAGGAGGTTTGATGTCCCAGGAGGAGGAGGGCACAGAAATCCCCGTCCCCACCAGCCCCCCCACAGGGGTGCAGTTGGTCCCTGTGCTGGAGGGCTGGGAGGTAAGCTGCCCAAGACCAGGCCCCTTCAGCTGTTCCAGTATTTGCTGCCCGGCCGTCTGCCCAAGTTTTGGACCACCCAGCTCTCCAAAACCAGAACCCAAAACAGAGGACTGGGAAAAGACACAAAGGAAAGGTGCCATCAGGAATGTGTGTGTGTGTGTGTGTGTATATATATATATATATATATATATATATATATATATATATATTATACATACATACACACACATATACTGTATATACATATATATATATATATTAAAATTAAAGTTAAAATTGCTAACTCGAAATCAAACACGTAAAAATGAATAAAGTTTGAGAAAAGGTCCTTTAAGCACCCTTGAAATGAACATAGGTACACCAGTCACTGCCATTTGTTCTCTAGGAAAACAGTTCTGTAAGTGCTATAAATTATCCCTGTGGATTGTCTCACCAGAGTGGCGTGTGTGTAGCTGTTGGAGCCAGCAGAAGTGCCTCCGTTTCGAGCAGGCTGGTGGTGGGAGTTGGTGAAGACCAGACTGTGGCCGAGCCCCTGAGAGGAACCCACGGCCTTCAGACCCCCTGCCTCTTCTCGATCAACGGGCTTCTGCAGCAGTGATGATAGATCCAGACTACAACAAACACACAATACAGTCAGTGAAATAAACAAGACATTATATTCACTATGCAATGTTATAATCATTATATGATCGGAATTAAAAGTTTTTACTAAACTCAAACACAGCTCTGACTTTATTACCTCTGGCCAGGTGTGATGTGGTTCTCAGTTGGAGGTGCACAAGAGGATGTGAACACTTTGGTCTCAGAGAGCTTTGGAGATCAAAAAGGGCCAGTTAGTACTTTTATTTTTGTTCCAGAATATGACTGTAGCATACATGATGAAGTGATATAAAATTATACAAGAAAAATCTAAATAGTATATAAAAACTGTAATATAAAATAATTATATTACAATTATATACTATAAATGTATATATTTCTAATATAATTTTTTATATAATATATACAACAATTATACAGATGTACAAAATATAAATATTAATTATATATTACAGAATTATAACTACACAATAACAATTTAGCATAATATAAACAATATATAAAAGACTAAGAGTGATATTACGCAATTATATGAATAATAAAACTATTTATCATCACTACTGTCTACATACAGTATGGATCTTCAACATTTCTGGACAACACATTTACCATGTCTTTTCAGGCTTATTAAATTCAAGCTCTGCAAATCCCATAATGCATAGGAGGTTAATTATAGAGCATGACTCACACTCACATCTTCACTCCAGTCTTCAGCTGCCCACTCGTCCAGAGTGTTCTGCCATGCCACTGAATGTGTCAAAGAGAGAAAGAGAGATGAGAGTGGCCCAAAGGATTGTGAAAAGTTCTGTGCAACAGAGGTGCGTCTCTCACCTGTCCCATCTGTAGTGTCATTGGCCCCTGTCTCCCAAACATCAGCATGCGAGTTTGATGTCCCGCTGTCTGTGGTGTAGTCTGCAGGGTTAAAGGTCCTGCAGGAGGATACACAGAAAAGGGTTTTTAGGTGGCTGTATGACAATAAAAATTGATTATAGGTTTAAATAACATTTGAGTGATACTCACCCCATCCCCTGTGCTGTAAACCTGCTGGTAACCGGAGCCCGACCTCTGCCTCTACCTCCACCTCCAGACACTGTGAATAAAATAATAATAATAATAATAATAATAATAATAATAATAATAATAAAACCTCATAAGCACTTATAAAAACTTAAGCACTAGGGATGGGTCAGGATGGTCAAACACTTCAATTGTTCAACAGCTCGATTTTTTTCTTAGCATTTCATCTTTAAGTTATTTAGCACTTCAAATGGCTGGGGAAAAGCAGCTTCTCAGAGGTTTTAATGCGCTGCTGACAGTCTATAGCTGCTATAATTGTCAGGCTTTTGGGGGGCTAAAACCCACTAAAAACCTAGGAGAAATTCATCCCCTTTAAAGCACCACCACTACAGACATCAAAGCACTGCTTTCAACAATAACTCGACAGAGACTGTCAGACTTCAAATCACCTGTTGGAAGTAACATTCGTATCTCAGTGTTTTATAAGGACCATGGTCAAATTGGTGTAACAAAAGCTTTGGTTTATTTATTTGTTGAATATGTGTCAGTCACCTTACTGAAGCACCTTAGCCATAAATCTCTAAAAACACATATACAGGGCTTCCGCAATAGAGAAAACCAGACTAGTTGAATTTGTAAATGTAGTTTTGCACATCCCGAATAAGCACAATTGACGTGAATATGATGTTTATACTGTGTGTGTGGGCTCACCTCTCCCTCGGCCCCTGCGGCCACGATCAGCACCTCTCTCAACAGGAGCAGGGTCCACACCATTCTCCTCTGTCCTTGCTATACAGATAACAAGAGATCACACATAAGCCCTTTAAAAAAAAATTATAACCTACTCACACACAATTATAAGGTAAAGTACAAAAGTTTTTGCTGCGTCAACACTACTCACTCTGAACCTGAAGCTACTTTTCTTTTTATTATTAAAAAAAGGAGGGAAAAAAAAAGTCTGGATTCCTGAAAGAATTGGTGCCACTCACACAATTAAACAAACAAACAAACAAAACAAAAAAACAAACAAACAAACAAAAAAGCCTAATCTAAACTTTTAATAAAATAAAATAAAAAAAATAGAACTGATTACAGTATAATGCAGTTTGAAGAAGTTCACAATGAGACTAAATGTTTTATTTAAAAATGCTGTTTCTTCATGAAAATTTATGGTTTCTGTAAATAGGCATACTATAAACAGGGCTCTAAACCGGTAAAAAGGAAAGAAAAGAAAAATTAACAGGAACAAACAAAATTGAAAACAGAATTTTTTTAAAATCAAGTTTCATCGTTCTGAACAAAAACGCTTATTTGAAATTACCATTAACCGGTTAATAATGTTATTTTATCATTCTCTTTAAGATTTTAAAAAAAGTACTCTTGTCGCTTCATAACATTAAGGTTGAACCACTGTAGTCACATGAACTGTTTTAAATATGTCTTTAGTACCTTACTGGGCATTGAAAGTGTAAATTAACTTGCTGTCAATGGAGGCCTCACTGAGCCATCGGATTTCATCAAAAATATCTTAATTTGTGTTCTAAAGATGAACAAAGGTCTTACGGGTGTGGAACGACAAGAGGATGAGAAATTAATGACAGAATGTTCATTTTTGGGTGAACTAACCCTTTAACAATCAGTCAAAATGCATTAAGAGACAAGTGTAAATAGGCTCTGAATAGCAAAAAACAAGGAAATCTCAACACCACACTCACCTGGCCTGTTGCGACTGGTCCCTCTGCCACGGCGACTCGCTCCACCACGACCCTTGCTGCTTTCCCTCTCTTTCTTCTCCCTGTTCTCCTTGTTCTCCTTACTCTCATTGGAGGTGCCATCCTTCCCAAGACTCTTCTTTTTCCCCACCGTTTCCCAAGAGGTCTGCAAGATGACAGAGAAAAAAAATTTACTACTAGTCAGAACAAACAAAAAGAAGTAAAAGAAGATAAACATACAGCAGATGTTGGGTATCAGTGCAGTGCCATTTTACATAACTGATTTATTCAGGTTTGCTAATCATCACAGTTGAATCCTCATTACTGATGAAGGACATTTAGGAGCTTGTATTATGACACAGTGGAGGAGGCAGAGGTCTGTTATGACACAGGATTACCTTCTCATCAACACTACAGAAGTGACCCACTTTCTAATTTTGAGTTTCATTCCCAGAAATAATTCAAACAAATCCTAGTCTATAAGAAGAGGCCTCTCAAATTTCACCACAACAGTCCCAGAGGTTTTATCTCTGAAATAGATAAGCGTCAGTCACACATGAATATAGACATTAAGCACAGTTGCATGCTCAACGTTAAGCTATAAAAAAAAAAAAAAAAAAACCTTTTCATTGTTTTGACTTTTACAGCCCAGCCACAAAACAGCTGACAGTAGCATCAACTTTTTCAATAAAAACAGTTTTAGTTCTTCTTTTTCAATAACTCATCATGAGTTTTAGTGCCTACTAAGCAGTCTAGATCAGATGTGGAATTCTTACCGCATCAGAGGTTCCCTCAAGCAGAAAGTTGATGGCTCTGTTGACATCCTCGTTGCAGTCGTGGAGAGCAACCATGCAATCGTCTTGGTTCTTCCCTGTAACCTCTATGAGCTATGAGCAAATATAAACATCAGTGGGGTTAACAGAAATTTAAGCATCACTTTAATCTGATGGAAGAGAGCTTTGCATACCTGTTTCACTTTATCCTCAAAATCCGCATCGTTCTTGTCGTAGATCATCTGGGCCAGTCGGATCTGCTCAGCTGTAGCCTGCAATTGGAAGCACAAGTTGTGAACATCAGAATGGGTGACCAAGGATCTTTTTGAAAAAATAAAAGGGAATTGTATGAACAGATAGATTCATGACCAAGACATGTCACATACAAGTGGAAGCAGACATGGTCCACTCAACGTATGTTTGGCTACTAGCCTACTGTGCAGTATATACTGTCTGCTACCTTTATAAAAAATAAAATTATGCATTATGCAACAATAACCATTTCAAATAATAGTACATTTTTGTCACAAGACCTCAATACATTGCATGTTTCATTCAGCAAGGCAAGTAGAGTCCAGTTATCATCTCCAAATAAAAATTAAGAAATTTAAGGTAGTGAAAAATGTGTTAACTTTTGGTAATCAAATAGCAACTGACTAATCAATTAGTAAGGATGACAAGATTTTGTGTTAAATTCATCCACTTTAAAGCCAAACACATTTGTCTTGCTTTTTCTTTAACATCCTATCACAAGCACTGTGTGAAGACGTCACGTTTAAAAAGTTCAACTTATTAAAGTGCGGCTCAGCACTCCAGCAATCCGCTCCCCTTTGTGCTCCATCTTGCTGTTATTTTTTAATGCAAGTGTGTCTAAACGCCCCTAAGGAAACTAGAAGGTGAAGTCTAGCATATTGCATTCTGGGATACAGTACCCAGCAGATTACATTCATACTATATACTGCAGAAATAATAAGAGTAGCATGGTAGTAGGGCTGTCATGATCCCTCGATTCGATTCGAGTACTCAATTATTAAAAATCCTCGACTGCAATTTGCCCGTGTCGAGTAACCGGCAAAATACCGGAAGTGGTGCATTCCACAGACGAGAATCCATGAACCGCATTATTAGACAGTTTTCTAAGGCTGCACGATGTATTAAAACCATTTAAAAATAATACTATAGCATAGTGCTATCGTGAAATCACATACTGTTGCACATGTGTGGAGTGCGTCTCAGCAGCTTGGTTAAACTCCATTTCTGCATAGTTTGGATTGCTTAAAATGTTCATTTGGGAACGCAATGTGCACCATTTCATCAGATTTGTAACCTAAATCATTTATCCCTCGCTCTGAGTTTGCATGTTTTGATGTCCACATACTCTTGTTCAAGAAATTACAGTGGCTGTAGCATTTCTATCATGAAGTGGCCAAATATTAAAGATTAAGTAAACATTTGGCCAATATTAAGGATTTGATCTGCTGTGTAACAACAACAATCACTAGGCCGTTGGTGCCCTCTGCAGGCATTTG
Organism: Ctenopharyngodon idella; assembly: GCF_019924925.1. NCBI lineage: Eukaryota > Metazoa > Chordata > Actinopteri > Cypriniformes > Xenocyprididae > Ctenopharyngodon > Ctenopharyngodon idella. The sequence goes on along the minus strand of NC_067240.1, from coordinate 7,710,039 downwards.
TTATAATACATAATGTACATAACGAATTTTCTATTTTTGCTACCACAAAAAATCCAATTACTCAATTAATCGTCAAAATAATCGATCGATTTCTCGATCACCAAAATAATCGTTAGTGACAGCCCTACATGGTAGTATGTTATTCCTAACATAGCATATGTTCCCATATATTTTTGTTCACTCACCTGAAGCTGTTTCTGTGGTTGTGTGGTCTGTGTGGTAGTGGGCAGCGCTTTGTCCCGAGTGCCCCGGGCTCGTTCGATGCCCACCGAGGTCATCATATACAGTATATACAAAACAATGTATGTACAAAACAGAAAAATCTAGAAGAAAAACAAGGCCAAAAACAGGAAGTGGTTATTACTCAGAAAACGCTTCCATGTCCTAGTTTCTACTCAATATTTGCAAACACCAGACGAGGTTTTGTTCAAGCAAGCTAGTTGACGTTTTCTGTAGATCTTCCCTTCAGTGTCCCGCACAGCGTCAGGCAAACACACAGGGGCCATATCAGATTTCCTTTCTCCTAAACCCAGTTGGGCAAGATTGAGCAATACTCTGACCGCCAGAAACCCTTGTAGAAAAACAATCGAGCTTATCCGAGCCCTGTTGAAATGAAGACCACGCTACAAGACCACACTGGTGTCTGCTAACACTTCACAACTATCCTGTAGTGTGCTTCTAAAATGCTCACACACAGATCACATCACATAGCCATTCCTCATGCATACAAAATAACAACTTAGTCTTCTGGCATGAGGACATGAAGGAATGTATATTACCTAACAAACTCGAATCTACACTGAAGCAAGTATTGATTTGATGATCTAAACATCCAGCTATTTCACAGGAAAGACGGTGACATTACAAATTTTCCAGACTATGTCAGCCCTGCTGGTGTGACCTGTTTCATTAACCATGAAAAACACATTTATACAACTTAAAATGTTGAAACAAGGAAATATTAAAAAGCTGGCTCATCTTAAAAGGAAAATTCTGTCATCAATGACACATATTGTTTCAAAACCTGCATGATTTTCCATCTTTAATTATTTTCTTTGCCATGCTTATAAGCTGTCCATTTAGAAAAAAAGCACCATAAAATTATAAAAATTAAAGACAACTAAACAGTCAGTTATAACATAAGAACACCAAGCAGTCCTTAAAGTCGAAATCTCATTTTCATAGATTTAAAGGCGCAAGGTTTGATGTTAATGATACTAAATGCTAGGTCGACGGATAGTGGATTTTACAGATAACGATAACTTGGTAGGACCACACTGGCCAATAACCGATTAACCAACCGATAAAACTGATACTGAATGAAAATTAATCTTAGTTAATGTTACAGATGGACTCTTATTGTAAAGTGTTACCATTTCATATAAATCCAAACATTCATGATTAAAGGGTTAGTTCACCCAAAAATGAAATTTCTGTCATTAATTACTCACCCTCGTGTTGTTCCAATCCAAACACACAAGACCTTCGTTCATCTTTGGAACACAAATTAAGATATTTTTGATGAAATCTGAGAGGTTTCTGATCCCCCATAGAAAGCAACGTAATTACTAGTGTTGGGTACCATTCACATTTTAACCTGTACCGGTACCAGTATCGGTACCTGAAATTCAGTGCCGGTACCCAACGGTACCTTTTTTTGATTCTTTACTCTCCATGTAATAACAAAAACGTTTATTTCAGTGAAAAAAAATAAGCCCAAACCTCTCAATTTCAATTTTTTTTTCAGAAATTTTACACATTCGACAAAAACTATTATGTATGCGCTGTAGGCTATGCATGAGATCGCATTAGAGTGGAGAATTCAAATGTCACGAATGACCGTTTCTCGCGCTGTTCTTCACCTCTGCTGTTCGGCGTTGCGTTCAGACACGCATGCCGTGAGTGTATGTTTCCTCAGCACAGTAGCACAACAGAGTTGTTTCATTTTCCCTATGATGCTGTCAGAGCTGGAGTTTGACTAACAACACATGGAAAATAAGACTGAGACAATACTTAGTATGCACCAACATGCAGAGCGCGCATGCGAGCGGTTTCTGTGTGGAACGCCGCGATGAGATTAGCAACGCGGATCATAGATCATATATGGACTGGAGAAATTTCATTTTAATTTTTTTTTTTTTTTTTTTTTTTTTAAACATATTGCAAATTGCATTGTCTCAGTCTGCATCTTGTTTTGTGAAATTTAACCACATTTCAGTATGTTTAGCCATTGCCCTATGTGTTGTGTTGCATGGTCTCTATCTCTCTTTCTAACGTACCTCTCGCGCCCAGATTCTCAGGTACCGAAATTTGGCACCGATTGATTTAATGTGAATCAGTACTCAGCAGTACCGACGTAATTCGGTCGGTGCCCTTAAAAGTACAGAGTTCGGTATCCAACCCTAGTAATTACCACATTCAAGGTCCAGAAAAGTAGTAAATACATCGTTAAAATAGTCCATGTGACTACAGTGGTTCAACCTTAATGTTATGAAGCGATGAGAATACTTTGTGCGCAAAAACAAAAAAATTACTTTATTCAACAATTTCTACTCTTCCCCTGTCATTCTCCTACGCTGTTTACTTTGTATAGACAGTGCAGAGTTTCCAGGTTCTATGTCAGAACGCAGACTAAAAAAAAAAGAAAATCTTATCGATAATCGCCTTAAAAACATTGCAATATACAATTATATTGTCTACCATCTTCTACCCTTGTTTTCATTCTTGAAACCATTTTAAATCGCTGTCTAAAATAGGCTGTAGGCTAACTATTAGAGTAAATATTTCATTCATGCTCTTGCATGTGTGTGTAACAAAAATAGACAACCAGCATCTTGCCTGTAATACTTTATAATTAATTAAAGGAAAACTTTAAAGGTATCAAAAAATGCTTAAAAAATAAATAAACATGTATGGTAACTACAGGGCTATGTAAAATAGTTTTGGCAATTGCTGACTGTTAAAATCAACATCGGGGCACTAGTGAGATATCGCCCAGCCCTATTGGAGAGGAAGTGGATTTTTAGTGGATTGTATTTTAAAATTTGGTTTGTTTCTCACACAAAACAATCATATGGCTTCGACAGACTTGGAACATAGGGCACGAGTAATATAGACTATTTTTTAAGATACGTTTAAAGTGATTTTTGGAGGGTATTGGAAATGGACAACCACTGTCCTCTTTCTCTTTCAAAGCAAGGAAAGTGTTCCAAAGAAATCAGTCAAAGGGTTTTGGAATGACATAGGGGTAAATGACAGGATTTTCATTTTTGGCTGAGCTGTTCCTTTAAAAAACCTTCTTAGATGATTTTTCACCAAATTAAAACCTCCACTACTAAGACTACAAGTACATTAGATTCTCCACATCCATGAAACTAAAACTAAAACATCAGCAAGAGTCACTGCTCGCACAGAAGACAAGGCAACACACATGACATCTGTGATGGATACAGTGGGCTTTTCTTGGCTGCTAGAAGAGATCTTATTGTGCATGTTTAACCCTTCTACGCGGTCACACAGCAAACGCCCGACAACAACGTTCCAGCTAGATTCTGACGTATAGAGATCATCAGATAATATTCAGCAAAAATTCCCAGCTTGCAATATACATCAAAAAGATTTTGAATCTGGCTGTGCAAGCGCTGCTGGTCAAATGATTTAATGATGACAGTAAGCAAAACAACCCACAAAAGTGATTCCACCAGCTGACAACGGCCTCATGTGGGGACATTTCTGAGATCCTTACAAAATGGAAAAACAAAGCCTTTTCTCTTGGTCAGCAGACCACCCATAGTGTCCTCGAATTCATAGATATGGTGTGTATAAAGCACATTTAGAGATGCAGATTGAGAAATACGTCAAAGAACTCACAAAAATTACAATCAGTTTCATCTTTGATTATGAATAGGTAGCAGAAAAAACAAAATTATTATGAAGATGAAACAATTTACATAAAAAAAAATAATAATAATGGGAAAAAAATTATGAACTTTGACAACATTCACCAAAAATGCACTAAAACTTAGGAAAACAGAAAATGTGAATTTTGAAAAAGCAGTTATCAGAAGATTTATTTATTTATTTATTTATTTTTGCTTTTCATAAGCATAATACTACTGTTAAGAAATCAAGTGAGCACAATTATTGGCCAATGTCAATAATCTCAAAACGGCCAAATATCTGCCAAATGATTGGTTTATCACCAAAACAGACAACTTGGTTTGGCTTTTTAAGTTTCAAACACTAATAAAACCTATATAATGAGCAACTACTGACAAAAATTGTAAGACACATTCGTAATCAAAACAAAATATATGATGGCTTCATCATATTAGAAAACTTTAAACAAACGACCATAATCAAAGCACATGCACAGATGACTTTGTTTGCTTTCTGAGTTCCTATAAATATGTTCTATATCATTCCAAAAAAAAAAAAAAAAAACTACACGCATAAACAATGTAAAAAAAAAAAATGATATGTGATGGCTCAAACAAAGGGATTTTAGACTCAGAACCAGGGTCAGCATCCTAGTTTAACTTTACAGATTCATTAGAGATGTTTGGATACATTCAAGTTACATATGACGTTTTTTCTGACCCCATGAATGCGTAAAAACAGAGTTTATGAAGAGCATATAAGCGCATACAGTCCCTGCTCTCCTTTGTCCATGATCTCTAATGTCATTTCCTCTCTCCAATTGTTGTAGCTTAGCTGGCTAACTCACGACCGCCCGGCGTCCTTGTTCATAACATTTAAACCCTCAAGAGCACTTAAACACCAAGATGTATATCAATATGACGTTTCTGATGTAAGAAAAACTGGCTTAATAGTGATACGGGCTTGTTGTAAAGAAATATCTGAGGAAAACGGTCTCACAGCAGAGCTAAAGCCGAATAAGCTAAACTGAGGAGGCAAAACAAAGCCATACAAAAGGCAACATAACCTCGAAAAAACATTCAGCGACGGATTAAAACAGATAAGCGATAAAGAAATAGAAATATTAATTACGAACATCTGATATATAAACACCAATTAGAAACTGAAAGAGAGATTTGTTTTTTTGATTACCTGCTAACACGCTTCACTCAGCCAGCAGCAGACTCCGTCACGTGACCGTCACCGCGCTGCTGCCGCTTCTCTCCATGCAGATCCTACAGGCGCGCTCCCGCACCAGCAGGCACATTCACAAGTGCGCGCACACGTACACAACAACTAATACAAATAACACGATTTAACAATATACAATGTATCTAGATGCAACTAATTGTATAAAATCTTAAAGGATATTTCTGTCATGATTTACTCACTTCTCATTTTCTGTTTAAGGTTATATTTTTTAAGCTTCTGGAGTTTAAAAGAAAATTTGGCCCTCTCTAATCACTAAACGAGGCTTTATTGTTTTGAGTTATTGTACATGTATATTGCGGGTCCCTATCGTGTAGATTATAATAGTGAACGCGCATTCTGTTACGCCACTGTTTATAGTCACAACACAAATTGCGCCCCCAGCGGTCAAATTGATCACTACAGTGCAGTGATCTCACAAAAGTCAAAAACTATATAATGTATAGTCTGCAGAAGAATAGAGTATAAAGAAACATGATGCAAGGCCAGAATGGAAGAAAAATACATCAATAAATTTTTATTCATTTTCTTTTTGAAGAATGTCTCATGTTGCTGTTCTTTTGCTTGTTTTGTTTTTATATTGTACAATATCTTTACACTTGTAATCTGTAAAAACATTCAGGAAGTGAGTATAAAAAAGGGCACCACCAAAATAATGACAGATTAGTTCACTCACACACACACACACATATATCCTCTGACATTTACATAAACGGTATTCTCCCTCTATTAGATTCCAAATATGTATACATATACATTTCATATATAAAATACATTTTAAAAGTGATGGTTAATTTCTGCTTAATATATGCCTGTTACTGTGTTCATTGTACTAACAATTTTGTGACATTTCCATGAAGATTTTCATGTAAAAAAAGAAAAAAAAACGGAAAGAAAAAGACTAAAGAAAGAGCCTAAACAAATTCAATCTGCAACAGTCTTTCACAGAAAGACTCTGGAAAGGCAACAATGTCACACAATACTGCCCTGCATTTGAGCAGAGAAGATAAGAAGCAACAATCCTAACAAATATGATTGTACCTGAACGTCATGAGTGCTAGTGATGGCAACAATACAAAATAAATAAGATGTCTAAATGTCACAGAGGGAAAATTGCAATCTTGATGTGAGCGTGTGCGTGTGTTAGTACAGAATCAGCAATAAAAGAGGCATTCTCCAAGATACCTCAAACAGAACACAAACTGTATCTGATTTCCTACAATTGTCTCTCCCTGCCATTATTTTGGAAAACATAAGGGAAAAAGGAAAACAACAGGCGAGTCTTCATTGACCGCTATGCGAATCACGTCCATGTTTACTCCGTGCTCTTCATATATCTACAGTCTTGACCCCAGTGTCCAGTACTGCACAGTGAGGTTACAGGTCAGGCTGTCCGTTCATTGTACCAAGAGTCATCTCCAAAAGCCGATTCTTAGCCTTTTTAGGATCCACAATGTCATATCAGTCCACTGTGAGCTAAGAAAAAGGGCTGATCGGCAGATCTTCGAAAAACACACAGCAAAACAAACTCAACACGCCATGTTTCTGGCAAAAAAAAAAAAAGAAGAAGAAAATCAGCAAGTGAAACAAAAATAAATTTTAACGTAATGCCCAGAGAGACTGTTAAATATTTTCATATATTTTTACACTATTCTACAGTTCTCAAAGGTTCAGGCAACCAATTTTTTCAGGACTTCTCCAGGAGATCAGACATCGTGTCAGGGTCACATCTCTGCTTTTTCTTTGTCACACACAAAAACAGATGTGAATTCAGGACTACGACAGGCAAATGAAAATTTAAAGACAGAAGAATGAGCAGAAAAAAAAAAAAACATCTGAGAAACACATCTATGCTCCTGAGTCCTTTGAGAAAGAGGATAATCTTGGATAGAAGCTAAACCAGAAGTGAAAAGGAGTGAGGAGAAGAATGGAAGATGGCCTGTAAGCCCATGGTACATGAGAGCGAAATGGATGACGGACGGAGGCTAGCTCCAGAGGCCGGCGTAGTTTCCGTGTAGGCCAGAACATAGGGGGCCGCCGGCCACGAAGAGTTTGGTGCCAGAGTCGTCATAGCAGTGTGTGTACACGGCATTCGGGAAGGAGCGGACATCGGAAAAGTAGCTTCTCCATGTTTCGTCGTGATTCTGTGGAAGAAATCAGCATTTTAGAATCGGTACAATAACCTGAATGATATGGACTGATATTTTTTCAGTCTCAATAAAAATATACATACACTACCGTTTCTTTTTGGGGTTGGTAAGATTTTTTTTAATGTTTTTCAAAGAAGTTAATAAATTGTATTTATTTTTGTAATTTATTATCGTTTTCTATTTTAATATATTTTAAAATGTGATTTATTCCTGTGATGTCAAAGCATCATTACTCCTGTCTTAAGTGTCACATGATCCTTGAGAAATCATTCTTATATACTGATTTGGTGGAAACATTTCTTATTATCAGTGTTGAAAACAGTTGTGCTGCTACTTTTAGGGAAACCGTGATGCATTTTTTCAGGATTCTTTAATGAATAGAAAGTTCAAAAGAACAGCATTTATTTAAATTGGAAATCTTTTCTACTATTATAAATGTTTTTACTGACACTTTTGATCAATTTAATGCATCTTTGCTAAATGAAAGATTTTCTTAAAAAAAAAAAAAAAAAAAAAATATCTTACTGACTCAAACCTTTTGAACAGCAGGTATAATATGTATGTAATAAGCAGGATAATGTACAGTTTGCTCTTTATTATCAGAAAATAGCCTCAGACAGGGAAATCAGGACCCCGACGTATTAGAGGAGTTGTTTATTTTGTGATATTGAGAGGCTGACTGTACATTATCATTGTTACATTATTCAAAGTTGTGACAAAAAGGCAGCAACCTAAGTGGGTCAATTAAACCAATCAAATAGTAGTTATACTTCCATGTGGACTCCTGATTAATGCAGCAGACAGCATTTCTGCTTAATGAACTTCCATATGGTAAGCAGAGGCTGATGCTGCAGGCAACCGACTGCTAAAGTAAGCACTTTGTGTAAAGAAGCTTATTTATAGACTAATTAATTTAAAGGTTTGCCCAAAGATTTCATGGCAAAAATTAGGTAGTGGGCGTATAAAGCAAATGAAACAAAAAAAAAGCAATATAAATATAAAAAAAGCAATATAAAATGTACATCGAATGAGTATAAAATTTCCCGTAAGTAAACACAATGCAAAACAGTAATTGTTTAGGTATCAGATTTAATTTAAAACAGAATTACATATATGCTACGGTTTAAAAGTTTGGTGTTAGTAAGACTTTCTTTAAATAAATTAATACTTTTATTTAGCAAGGATGCCTTAAACTGATCAAAAGTGACTCTAAAGACATTCAAATAGTTTATGTTCTTTTGAACTTCATCAAAGAATATGTATATATAAAATGTGTAATTGTTTACCTCAAAACATCTGTTTTCAACATTGATAATAAAAAATGTTTCTTGTTCACCAAAACAGTATATTAGAATGATTTCTGAAGGATCATGTGACACTGAATACTGGAGTACTGATGCTGAAAATTCAGCTTTGCCATCACAGGAATAAATTACAGTTTAAAATATATCAAAATAGAAACTTGTAATATTTTTAAATTGTAAATTATTTTACATTTTAAATTGCCGTATGGCTGTTTTGCTGTATTTTTGATCAAAGAAATGGAGCCTTGCTGAGACTTAAATTAAAATTTTAAAAATGTACCGACCCCAAACCACTAAATGGTAGCGTGTTGCAAAATTAATCAAGAAAAGATTGCGATCTCGATTCAAACAGCCACGCAATTTTATTCCTAAATAACAACGAGCCAGAGAGAGCAGTTGACATGTATGAAAAAGCTTCACATACAGTCTTTTCAACAACACAGTATCATTATTTCTGTCTTACAATAATTCAAATGATCATATAAGTACTGGGATAAAAGTTTATAGTTCAGACATATACACTGATTTCTACAATAGCAATCAAAATGAGTAAATCACCTTTTGAAAGTAAAGTAACTTGACTTCTAATAAAGATTGTATCAATTACAATGTTATGCCAATAGGTGGCGACAAGCGACTGTTAAAAATGTTTTAGTTGTTGAATCATTCAAGCTCAAAAACATGGATTCATCCAGCAATGAAACAAGTGAAGACTTTATGACTCACTAGTCAGTGAATCATTCATTTAAACCAATTTTTAAATAATTCAAATTAATTAAACACTTTTAAATAGATTGCAGCAATTAACATTTTGCCAGAACCTGTCTGTTCAGAATTGTGGGTGTGTCATGATTCTCAGTTTATCCAGATTTGTGCAGCTCTAGCGTATCTAAAATATAAGTATAATAAAAAAAAAGGTAATATTTATTTATTAAGTGCCTGCAATGACCTACATCAAATATAAGATAATTATATTGGTCTAATCAATCAAGGTCTAATCAGTATGTTAAATTTCAGCATGTAAGACAGAGAACCAGGGTCAAAATGGACACTCTTACCAGCCATCCTCTCCCTGTGGTGAGTTTAAGGATGCCCTCTGCAGTGCGATTCCGGTACCCGCCGGGTGTGCTGGATGGGCCATCCAGAAAACGCTGGGCCCTGATATCATAGAAGAGCAGGGAACCTTGGCCAGTGCCTACTGTCACTATGTGTTCATAGAAGCTCACAGAGCGAATACCTAAGAAGTAGTTAAACAGCACCAGTTTGCTTTGCGAACTTTTTAACTTTGAATGAACTATCTTGAAAAAAACAAAAAACCTACCACTGCCACGCTCCCTGGAGCTCACGGATTTGATGTTCTGAGTCGATTGCCGGGGGTCGAGGAAGGAAACGTGCGCCTGAGAGCCGACTGCATAAACAGACCACTCCATCCCGTAAGCCAGACACACATTCTCCTTACAGTAAGGAAGTTTCGTAGAAAGCTCCTGAAAATAAAAAAGGAAAAAACAGTCATTAGACAATTGTAAAAAATACGGAGCTTGGCATAAAAAGCCAATATATGAGAGAGAGAGAAAATGCTGATATTGCTAACTGTACCTTACACAGGTTGTCTTCTGCTTTCCACAGATGGAAATATCCATCTAGAGAAACGGCACCCAACTCCTAATGGATGAATGAAATAGATGAAAGTGGAATTGGAGAAACGGTGAGATGAATAACGCACAATCAGCACAGTCACATGAGTCAAAGACAGCTGCTGACCTTATGGCTGTTGTTGAAGGCCAGTGCGCGCACTTTGCAGTTGTAGGGGTGGGTGTATTCTTTCGGGATGTCCTTGAGAGCGCGGTGAGAGATGTGGGAGTAACAAGGAACACCTTCCACATTCTGACGCTTCTCTGCTTGAGACAAAACCTCCTCTGATATCTCCCACAGACCCATGGAACCGTCACGAGATCCTGCTCCAGTGAAGAAAAGATTTATTCTCTTTTAATGGAACAGTAGAATCTGTACAACATATGATTGTGTGCAACACATAAGAGATAATGTGTAATTTCTCAAAATACACCCAGACAGGGTAGTCAGGGGAAGTAGAGGGGTATTGCATCGCCTTAAGCGGGATATTTCGTATAAATGACTAGCTGACTGAACATTATCCTGCTAATCACACAGCAAAAAAAAAAAAAAAAAAATAGTGAAATATTATGAAGAAAATTGTTAATATGAAAAATAAAGAAAGGGCTCGACATTAACGCTTGTGTGGGACAAGTGAATTTTTTGAAGGGTCAAGTAAAAGAGAATTTTACTTGCCCGACCGGACAAGTAGCCTGATTAAAACGTCAATAATATACAAAACCTGTATAAATGTCTTTGTTCTGCTGTACACAAAGGAAGATATTGACTACCATAGTATTTTTTTCCTACTATGGAGGTAAATGGGGGACGAGATCTACTTGGTTACAAAACATTCTTCCAAATATTTTCCTTCGTGTACAAAGACATTTATACAGGTTTGGAACAACTTGAAGGTGAGTAAATGATGACAGATTTTTCATTTTTTGGATGAACTATCCCTTTAAGTCACTTACATTTTAGACGAAAGAAAAATCTAATTACTAGAATTCAAAATGTCACTCTCATTACTGTAATACACTAATGAAAACCATCATGTCCAGACATTTTTTCTTTTTAATTAAAATCAGAATGAAATAGATTTAGAATTTAATTATGTAAAAAATATAAATCACATTCCAGTTATGAGAATGAGTCATTTTCATGTTACAGCATGTTACTAAGAAAAGGGGACAAGGATGTGCTAAAAACTGAAATGAAAATAATATCAATCTTAATGCTCCTGAACTGGGCCCAACTTTCTTCATGCAAAACATACTTTCGATTTCTTTTCTCCCTTTGCTCTTAGGGTGAAATATGACCCTGACAATTCTTGATGGTTTTCTTGAAATGTACACTAGCACTTAATGTGTTAGGACATGGTGTAAAGTGTTTGCTCAAAACTGGATCTGCAAGCTTCTTACCTGAGACTGCCATGGTATCACTGATCCATGCAATGGAGAATATCCAGTCGTTGTGCCCATCCTGTTAGAAATACAGAACCAAATTTAAGTCTTTACACAACAGAATTGTTTTTAATTATGTTAGCCAAAGCTAGCCACTAAAAGCACATGTTTTTTTTTTCTTTTTATGAAGCCAAAGGCTGAAGCCACTAAACCATTTGACATTTACACTACTTTCATAACTAAAAAGGGAGCAAAGGCCAGACTCACATCTCCGACACAGACAGGGTCAAGTGTGGGAAGTCTGTACACTGCCAGGCTGTTGGGGTTGTCTCCACCAGTGGCCAGCAAAGTACGAGAGGGGTTCAGCTCTATGGCGTGGATGCCACATCCCTGCTGGACATCCAGGCCACCGACCGATCCTGGATTGTGGAAATGGAAATGGCCTCCCACTCCACCCAAACCCTGGGAGACATCTCCCCTGCCCTCTCTGTCTTTCAGCATGGGTATCCTGGTTATCTGTCCCGAGAGGACGTCCACCACAAATAGCTAAAAGCACAAAGAAAAAAGGGATTACTAAAGTTACCCTAGTGGGAATTCTGATTCAATAAAATTAGGTAATTTTGTAAATACACAAACAAAATAAACACATAAATAGGGAAAATTATAATTGAATGTTTATGAAATAGGATAGCGACTTTATCAAATGTAGATCTCAGAGCTAAGTTTTAGCTAAAGGCTAAATATAGATGTGTTTCTCTCATGGATATACAGCATAAAAGTTGGATATATTCTTTGGTACTTTTATGTCATTTTTATTAGGTTTTTTTTTTTTATAAAATATATATAGTGATATATATAAAGATGCTTCAAAAAAGCAATTTAGTTCAAATTTTCTGAAGAGACATGGTCACTTTATATGATAAACAGATTGAATTTGGGCTTTTATTCACATAAACATTGATCAGCGAACATAAACAGAAGCTCAACCGAACCTGATTGACACCTGAGAACAAACCTCTTGCGGAAGCTCAAACGGACTGCATAACACATGAGAATGAACCTCATTGGTTCTCGCACACGTCAAGCAAACATGCTTGAGCTTCCATTTACCACAACTGAAGTGTGAGTTGATGAATGTTCATATGTGAATAAAAGCCTAAATTAAATCTGTTCATCATATAAAGTGATTGTGTCTCTTCAGAAAATTTGGACTAAACCACTCAATTCACATGGATTAGTTTTACGATCTCTTTATTTTTTGAAGCGTCAAAGCGTCAGTTGCGTCTATGTTAGTAGCTGTCTATGGAGGGACAGAAAGCTCTCAGATTTCATCAAAAAGATCTCCATTTGTGTTCCGAAGTTGAACGAAAGTCTTACAGGTTTGGAACGACATGAGGGTGAGTAATTAATAACAGAATTTTCATTTTTGGGTGAACTAACTCTTTAACAGTAAACTTTATATTCAAAGATTTAAATGGGAAGAAAGACCAGTAATATGCTGAAGATCATAAATATGACATTGATAACATTACATACTGAAGTACTAATCAAAAACCATCTCACCGTGTTGCATTTGGTCCCACACACCACCTGCCTGTGGTTGAGCCATTGGGAAGCAAACACCTTGTTGAGGCGGCCGAGGGAGAACTCTCTCTCTCTGAGGATTCCGGGAATTCGTCCGGCAGCGAATCCGCGGAGACTCCGCTGAAAGCTCCACTCATGCTGCTGCTGCGGGCGGAACTCCCTCCCTCTCACAGAGCACACCACCGACTGCCGACTCTGCCACCAGTGCTGGGCATGACGCGCTGAGCTGGACACGCGGGCACGCTTAAACACACTCTGACACCAGTCCAACTGTCACAGGGACAAAAAGAAGAAGTGATTCGACAACATGTAAAAAATAAAAATTAATAAAATTTTCATTTCACAAAGTTTTTTTTACTTTCATAATAAATGTTCTTAATCATTCATGACTTCATTTTAAAAACTGCTATCACTTGAAACAAACTGTAAAGCATTTATTGGCAGTTACTGATAATATGTTATAACTGATAAATGACAGAATAAATCAAATACACCAAATATATTTAACCAAATAAATTAAATATAAGCCACTAAACTAAAATCAATCATTTTAAATGCTGCAAATAAATTCTAGTAGCATCACAACATTATGATGTACAGCATGAAAAATGGATATTAATAAGTACATTTACTAAAAATTAGCATTAGTGTTTACAAGAATAACTAAGTGAGCTCTTCACAAAACTTGAGATTTTATTCATTTAAATCTTAAAGGGTTAGTTCACCCAAAAATGAAATTCCTGTCATTAATTACTCACCCTCATGACATTCCAAACCCGTAAGACCTTCTTTCATCTTCAGAACACAAATCAAGATATTTTTGATCAAATCTGATGGCTCAGTGAGGCCTTTATTGACAGCAATGTCACCAAACTTCTCAAGATCCAGAAGGGTACTAAAGACATATTTAAAACAGTTCATGTGACTACATGAACTACTTTAATATTATAAAGCAATGAGAATACTTTTGTGTGCCAAAAAAACAAAATAACGACTTTATTCAACAATTTCTAGTGATGGGCGATTTCAAAACACTGCTTCATGAAGCTTCGAAGCTTTAGGAATCTTTTGTTTCAAATCAGTTGTTCGGAGCGCCAAAGTCACATGATTTCAGCGGTTTGATATACAATCTGAAACACTGATTCGAAACAAAAGATTCATAAAGCTCCGAGGGAGTGTTTTGAAATCGGCCATCACTAGATATTGTTGAATAAAGTCATTATTTTGGGGTTTTTTGGCACACAAAAAGTATTCTCGTCACTTTAAAATATTAAGGTTGAACCACTGTACTCACAAGAACTGTTTTAAATATGTTTTGATCTTTCTGGATCTTGAGAGGTTTGGTGACATTGCTGGCAATAGAGGCCTCACTGAGCATCGGATTTCATCAAAAATATCTTAATTTCTGTTCCGAAGATGAACGAAGGTCTTATGGGTGTAGAACGACATCAGGGTGAGTAATAAATGACAGAATTTTTGGGTGAACTAACCCTTTAATTTTACATCACAAAAATGCTCTTTGTTAGTAATTTGAATATTATCTCTTTCTCATTCTGATTATGTAACTTTTTTTAAAAACAGAAACCCTAATTATGAGAACAATCTCACAGGACATCTGGTTTTAGGTGGCTTCTTTGCAATCCAGCCCTGTGTAGGCACTTTTTTAAAAACAGCTTGCATTCAAAGAAAAACACCTGGTGGCACTGAAAATTCATCACCTCACCCTGCTAACAGCACTCTATACAATCAAACACAATAAATTGCATTAAAACAGCCAAACAACAAAAGTGAGGGCATCCATCTGATGCTAACACCAGCTGGCAGACAAAGCGACTGTGCTCCCAGCAAGCATAGACAAATCAAATATAGCCATGACAGGGGCGTGTAAAACCAGTGGCTTGAAGTATACCAGCTCCCATAGGCCCAACAATCAGAATGTGTAAGACGGAGACTCATTCATTTTAATGCTTGTTCCCGCTAAACAGCACTCACATCATAATCCTTATCAAGACATCGTCACCCATATAAATAACTCTTGCTGAAATTACATCATCTATCCTGAGTGAGATCTAGTCATAAACACTGATGTGTCTCTCTCTACTCCAGTAAAGCTCTTCCAATCCCCCTTCAGACTAGTAAACGTCAGTCCTATCTGACTGACCCAGATCCTAACAGCCAAGTAGGTCAGAATAGGATCTTAGTCAATACACGGCCACCTTCCCATTCACAAACTCTGCAAAAGTGTATGATCATACAAAGAAAAAGACCTTGAAGAGTGTTAAAGCTGTGGGAAACCTGCAAGGATCAGCATTAACAATCAAGCTGTACTACAAAAATATCTCATCTGGCTTCCTATAGTCCCGCCCCCATATTCAGCCATTGGTTGACGCTGGCCGGGATACACAAACATACATTTCGGAGGAATAAATCTTCAAAACAGCTTAGATGTAGATCTCTCTCTGTATATTAAGCTATGATATGTGGAAGTATTGATCTTTTCTTTAAAATATAGACTATAAATTCAAACAATATTATGATATTATTTAAGATATGATATTTACAAGATTGCAATATGGAGAATAACAAACAGGACATTATCAAACACTGTTTCTAAAAGCTTTAATAAAAAAATAATTACGATAAGATAATTTTATTTTTATAATAATTATTCATATTTCATATAATAATATTATAAGGTATACCTGTGAAATTTAAATAAACAGTGAGATGAACAGTGTAGACATACACTAGTTAGTCATTACTAACATCATTTGTTGAGGCCTATGTTATCAGTGAATTGTTTTTAATGATTTTCTCTTTTAGATATGGCTGTCCCACAGGGATACATCCAGTGTTAACCTGTGATAACAGAAATAAACCTTCAACACCACCAAAAAAGGAAAGCAACTAGTCTTACAAGCAGTGTGTCGCAGTGAAGACCACCTTCCCCCATATGAGAACTCTATCCTGTCCTGTGAATCATATTTAACACATCTACATCACCTACAAGGACATAATAAGATATCACTCACTGATTCTTGAGGAGTGCTGGGATAAAGAAATATCCTGCTTTTTCCATTTTCTCAGAACATATGCATTTTTACTGGTCAATCACTCAATATAGGTCAATATCAATCAACAGATACAAAATAATGTGTGATATAAACGCTAAGCGCCTATATGACCTTGTTGAACTCATAGCAGGTGAAATTTAGAAAGAGGACCTTCAGGATGAAGCCTGTCTTTGATATTGCCTGATTTTATAAATGTTTCCATAATTACCTCATGGTTTTGACAAAAAGTAATGACAACTGTGAAATGTAGCTAAAATTATACACTTTCTGTCAGGGCAAGGTAGTAAGATTTCTTTAAAGGCTACATATTTATATATACCCGTTTTCGTTAGCTTAAAATACATTTTACCTATATAAAATATTTAATAAGTCAGTCTGAGGAAATGTGGCTTTAGGGTTATATCACAATAAAGAGATAATCGAATACATTGATATACATATGTTAAGAACATTAAATGTTGATACGTTCAGAACTAATGTATGACATGTTTTGTATCGTATCAAGAATCATTCTGCAGCAAAAGACACAGTGTTATTGATATCTCTCATCTTAACGATGAAATAATGGAGAACTATAGCAGATCTCAGTCGTATTGGGGGACTAACCAGCTAATGCTGTCTAGCTCTTGGTGGAGTATCATTATCCTGTAATCTCGTGCAGGATTAAGACGTAAGGTTAACGTTACACAGACACACAACCGTAATGTCCAAGGCAACTGATAAATGATTACACATTAATAAACCAGTTCACCAACGCCAGATCAATGTCAATAACAACTAAGTTAACAACCCCACCATTAGCCTTTAGCCAATGACTGGTGCTAACATTAAACTGCAATCTGTTTGTAAACTGTCACATTTCGAGCTTCTGTTCCACATTATACGTGGTTATTATTTCATATGAAATGAGAGGTTAGCAGATAGCTGCGTATATGGTGCCTTTGTTATGTATAAGAGAGGTCTGTTTTTTTACCTGTTGTTCCTTGGGCTCCTCTGCTTTCCTTTTCCTGCTAACTGTTTTTCTCGCCATAGCCCGACACGCACAGGTCCCTCACCCACATGGAGGGCAGCAGCGACGCTAGGAAGTGGATCATATAATGGCGATGGGGTTGTTTCGGCGGCCTCCGGACTAGTGAAGCGGCGCGACTAATCGAATCCAACCGAGTCGCGTCGGCCGAGGATGAATCGAATAACCGTCCGATTCCGTTTCAGTGGCCGATCCCCAATCCGTTTGATTTAGGTCGTTTCAGGGTAGGCTTGTTTGCTTTCCGTCTGTGTGGAGGAGCTACAAGGGTACAGCTGCCCCTCCCCTGCACCGAGCTCACTTTTCACCTATCTTCTTTCTATCCGTCGTTCTCCTGACAAAACGCGTCATCCAACAACGTACATTGCCGCGCGCAGCCGCACTCCAGTCAAACATCAACAAAAACAAGGTCAAGCGTGCGCGTGCGCGTCTGGGGCGTACGTGCGCGCGCCCTATCTTCTCTCACGTTCTACGACTCGCGTTTCATTTTCTGCTTGTAAATGAGTTGTGCTGCTGTGGATATATATCCATTCTTACAATTCGGTGCCTTTTTAAAGTCCATTAAAGAAGTTATGGCATTTATAATGTACAATTTCTCCTTTGTATATTCTAATAATGGATAATAATACGTTCTGGTCATCAAACTTAAATTCAGCACATTTAATTTTGGAAAACAAACAAGGCATTACGTTAATGTTTACATTAGTGGTCGTTATGTTAATGTTCATTTAATCTGAGTAGAAAGTTGTTCATTATGTTAACTAAAGTCTGTTATGTTATTCTGTATTAGGGGCGTCGTTAAGTTTTCTGGACCCATGTACACTGTTATATGAAATATAAACATTTTTAAATTTTTTAAGTTTTGTTTAAGAGAAATATAAAGTACTAAATTTTATTTAAAAAGGATGACTGAACAGTGAAGGAAAAAGAGGAAATAAGTGTCCAGCACCTTATGTTGGTTACTGAAAGAGATGTATTGAGTTAGTTATGTTTGATTATTGATTAGTTAATATTCATATTGGTTATCTAAATGTGATGAAAATATTTCCACAGATTCAACAATGTCATCGGCTGATGCAGAAATGTTTATTTTGTCTGACAATAAGCTGTTTAACTTAATTCAACACATAGGGTGTGAATTTTTTTGTGACCTTTGTTGCTGCTCACTTTCTGTTCCACTGGAAGTTTCACCATGGTAGCTACCAGAAAAAGAGTTTGTTAAAGTTCAGGTTCAGGTTTTTTGTTTTTTTTAACATCTTAAACACCAGTGACAGCCACACTTTTTGAAAAGAAGATTAAGTTTAATCACACTGAAGTCTGAAACATTTTAAATCACATTAAAGAGCAATAGATCTCTGTATCGTTAAGACAAAAGCCCTCCGATCTGCTCTACCTGTCCATCAGGTTCAGGACATTTCCCTGTTTACAATTATAACAATAGATCTGCATCTGAGCGCTGACTCACTCCAGGCCAGAATGCTCTTTGTGATGCAGCCAGCAGTGGGTTTCTAGTCTGTTCAGCCTAGATTGAGGAACGCTGACACAAAAAGTAGACGAGAAAGAACCATGTTTACTTGATTTCAATAATTAGTCCTGTATGGTGTGGGTGAACCTCTTGAAATCAGTCAAGAACATATGCAGGTCTCTCTCTCTCTCTCTTTCTCTCTATATATATACAGGGGTTGGACAATGAAACTGAAACACTGGCCAATATAGTGTTGGAGGTTTCATGCCTATATATTGGTGGCCAACCTTCACTGATTTTAAATTCCATCAGTAAGATCAGAATGTGATGGTTGAATAAGCAGAGCAATAGCACAGCTGTACATTAAATATTGCAATCCACACAACATAATGGGAGATATATTAGAGTTCAAAATAGGACAAATTGTTTCATCTGTGACCAGGACAGCAAGTCTTTTTGGTGTATCGAGAGCTATGGTATCCAGTGTAATGTCAGCATACCACGACACAGGACAAACCCCATCCAACAGGAGTAACTGTTGACGCAAGAGGAAGCTGTCTGAAAAGGATGTCATGGTACTAACCCGAACTATATCCAAAAAACACAAAAACCACAGCTGCACAACCCAACTCTCCTATTTCCACCTCCTGTTTCTCCTTTGTCAGGAGCTCCACAGAGTCAATATTCATGGTCGGGCTGCTATAGACAAACCTCACATGTATTGTTCTCTGATGAGTCCACTTTCACAAGTCAGAAAACATTTTCCTCCACCAGCATCACATAGTGACCTGGCCACTGTTCTGGAAGAGGAATGGCTCAAAATCCTTCTAGCCACTGTGAAGGACTTGTATCTGTCATTTCCAATATGAATCGATGTTGTATTGGCCTCAAAACGAGGCCCTACACCATACTAATAAATTATTGTGGTCTAAAACCAGGTGTTTCAGTTTCATTGACCATCCCCTGTATATATATATTATCTATGAGGAAAGTATGGTAACTTTTTTCTTTTGATTTTTGGGTGATCTTGACATCTACATGAGCTTCACCTGCATCAAGAAGCACCCTCGCATTACAATTTATACATGATTTTGAAGCAAAAACCAAAATAAATTGCTCATGGAATGCGAGCTTAAAGAGCCTGTTTTTGTACTCATAATGGTGAAAACTAAAAAAATAAAAACAAAATGATAACGCACATCTGGCTGCTAAAAAATGCAGCACTTTTATTCATGATGGGCGATATGACCTACCCAATAACCTATCTGCCCACAGGGACATCTCTTTCAGATGTGATTCTTATTATTTATCCCATCTCAGAGGAAAGTGCTTGATATAATTGGAACAGTACCAACAGTAACATGCTCGTGTTTCTCTGGACTGTCTCATACCAAGTAAAAGCCTATTACAACTGAAGACTGCTGTCTATTTGACACCTTTAAAGAGTCAAATGAGGGTCTCTGGCTGCATCTCAACCTCTCAACCTAAATGCATTGGTGTGATGGGAACTGACCCAAAGTAAAAAGAAAAATAAATAAATAAATGGCACACACAATTTTTAAGGCGAATGTCACCAAACCTGTCATGTTTCACTACAAAATCAAAAGACAAAGAAAAAACTTATTTTTGTAAAATAAAAGTCTATGTATCATTAAGATCATTATTGCAGTGAGACTGAGATACCTTTTGTTACAAAATTCACTAAATAGTAAAAGAGGAGAACTTGCATATAATTCTCATGAAAATAATCCAAAAGCAAACAAAACAAACAAACAACTTAATGGTCTTAAAATGGGCTTGATTTTTTTATATATAATACACAAATTAATTTCTTAGGATTTTGGGGTGGAATGTGACCTTTTTTCATGACATTCACTCCACTGATAATTAAAGGTCAAAATTCACTATCAAAAAGTATGAGGTTAGACATTTGGCCCTATACATTTGAGCCAAAAGTTTCAACTGGAGTAAAATTTTAATTTGTGTGATGTCAGTAAAGTTCCTACATCGCACCGTTCTTCCTCATATTCCTGCGTGCCTCTAAAGAGGAAGCCAGTATTGCTTGTTTGAGCAAGTTGTCCAATACCATATGAGGTATTTGAACAGACATACAGGTTTCCTCTGGTGCCATTCAAACAGTTTCTAATGGCCCAAAAGATGTGCCACAAGAATTTGCAGATCTATTGCACAACTATCAGGTACACTACGGTTCAAAAGTTTGGAGTCAGTAAGATTTATTCGCATTTTCTAAAAAGAAGTCTTAAAGAATAATGCTTACCAAGGCTGCATTATTTGATCTGAAATGCAGTAAAACAGTAATATTGTGAAACATTATTACAATTTAACCCTTATGTGCTGTTCTTTTAAGATGTACACTCAGGATTTATTTGAAATAGAGATCTTTCTAACATTATAAAAATCATAACTGTCACTTTTGATCAATTTTATGCATCCTGCTGAACAAAAGTATCAATTCCTTTAAATAAAAATCTTACTGACCCCAAACTTTTCATCCTTGTGCTAGTGTACCTCCATTTGTTCCCCAATAGATTTCAGAATAAATCTCATATTAATCCGTTAACCTCAGCAGGGTGTTAATTTTCTCAATTTCTTTATTACAGATGGAAACCGACAGTGTATCTTTACAGATCTTTAAATATGTTTATATTAACATCTGTGATTCAGTGTGCCTGTGCAGTATTTGCATGTCAATTGTATGGAAATGTGGCGGCATCATTTAAATTTTGCAGCCAAAGTTGCCAATTTCTTTCGCCAAATGTGTTAATTCCAGTGCAAAAGCCAACTGGGCAAAAGTTTGCTGCAGTTTTTTTCCGTGAACTTACATAACTGTGATTAGTTCTGTTAAAGCAGCTCCTAATCATAGAGCAAAGAAACACAATCTCAAAAAAAGGACAAATGAAGAAAGATAAAGTGTTTTCGCCTGTCAAACATATAAACAACGTATGAACAAACAAACAGCAGAGACAGAATATAGAGAGGGCACTTCTGTGGGGTTTCTGTTCAGCCATGGGTTGTATTTATGAGTGTTCAGGTTTCAATTTTCGAAAGCCTGCGTCCAGCAGCGGAAGATGGCAGCGTAATAGCTTCGAGTGTCACTCCGAATCCGTATTCTGTCAAACCTGGTGTCGATGGGGCTCCGCTCAGTTCTGTTTCTCCAGTACCGCCCAGTCTAGCCTGTCACCATGGCAACAGAGACACTAGCCAATGCCGATTCTCGGAGGAGGGTTTGGGCTCCTCCCACTCATCACCATTCTAAGATCACTTAACAGACATACAGCTGAAGAGGGATGAATGCACAGTTGGGCGGTGCCATCAATCCCTACATCAAGAGGTATATCTTTATTAGGATACAAAATCAGTTGTCCTGTCTTAGAGATAAGAGAATCACATCCTTCCATAGCCAGGACCCCTCAGAGGGCCAGGGGAGGGGTGGCTCCAGGTGGACAGACTCTCGAAGCTCAGCTCGCAGTCGCTCGGGCCATCAGATCCTCCAGCGCCTTGTCCTGGTCATTATTGTGCACGAGCAGTACCTCTTTAATAGTGTCCCTCTCAAAGCCCATTTCCCCAAACCGGGACATCAGCTGCAGAAACTCAAGAGCCTATGGGACAGAATGTTGCATAAATATAAAAATGCAAAACTGAAAAGGAAATAAAAATGTCATAATTTACACACAACTTCATTTCGTTTCAAATATGTATGACTTTTTATTCCATTACCATAAAAGGACATGTAATAAACAATGTCCAGAATGGGCACTGAGCTCCAAAAAAAAAAAAAAAAAAAATACAGGAAGCATAAAAGTAGCCGATATATTCCAGGCCTTCTACACCATGAAATAGCTTTGTGTGAATAAAAAAAAAAAAATTAAAATTAGATACATTTAATGCCATATCTGAACTGAATTTTTAATATTTTACTACTATTCGAATCTGATTTGATCAAAAATACAGTTACTATTGTGAAAATTACAACTGTTTTCTATTTGAATATAATTTAAAATGTAATGTATTCCTGTGGTGCAAAGCTGAATTTTCAGCATCATTACTCCAGTCTTCAGTGTCACATGATCCTTCAGAAATCATTCTAATATGCTGATTTGGTTGAAACATTTCTTATCAAAGCTGAAAGTTGTGCTGCTTAATATTTTTGTGCAAACCAGGATGGATTTTTTCAGGATTCTTTGATGAATAAATAGTTAAAAAGAACAACATTTATTTGAAATATAATAATAATAATAATCTTACTGATCCCAAACTTTTGAACGGCAGTTTAAGAAAAAAAAAAGTTTCAAATGAACCTTCAAGCAAATGATAACAAAATTTATTTTTATTTACCTCACAGACTCTTAAATGACTCTTTGTTATTGCAAAGTATAATTCTTTTTACATTCCTTATAGGATCAGTGTTTTCAAGCACATGTAAACAAGTATACATGGAAATGTACATTTAAATTAGACAGCAGATTGTAATTCAGTCTTTGTGTGTATTTGTGGCTGTCATAATTCACCAACCTTTTCCTCTGAACCCTGGTACATCTCCAAGCACTCCTCCACAGCAGTCGCATCAAAACCTCGATCGCACAGTCGACTGTGAGTAAACAGGTAATCCAGCACCTACGAATGAGAGAAATGGCATAACAATTAAGTAATTAAGTCTCATTTAATCGTTTACATAAACAACACTATCACAGAGACTGGTAGTAAGGATAATCAAGACTAAAAAGTGACCTGTTCCACATTCTGTCCTTGTCTTTGCATGGCTTTGAGAACACCCTCGTAAGAATAACCCATGCCCACAATTGTCTCCACACACTGTCGTTCACTGGGAGAAAGGCCGAGAAGGATCGTGGCAGCAGGTGGATGGTTAATAGCTGTGACGGTGTTTGACTGCAAAAACGTTTAGAAAGAAAATAATTTTAACTATTTTCAGCCTAGGCTTATTGGAAAAATGTGCCTCTAACTATATTGTGGCAAAACTCCAAATTGTACCTATGCATAAAATTCACTGCAGTTTCCAGCTGAAATGACCAACAGTGGCAGTAAAACACCAACAACCTTTACTGGTTAAGAAAGATTTAACATACTACATTATGACTTTATGATTTATTGTGAATGATCTGTGAACTAATACATTTTGATGTTTACATCACATAACCAGCTCCATATGTATGGCTTTTCTGACATAGTTTGATTCAAGTGAAACAAGTCATGATAAAAAGATCAAAGCAAGCTAAAACAGCATGGGTGCTTCAGCAAATCCTTTGATATCTCACATTTGCTTTTATTAACACTATCAGCTAAGTTTAAGGTAGGGTTTAATGTAGGTTAGGGGTGTAATTGTACATGTATTCATCCCGAACCGTACGGTATGGATGTCACGGTTTGGCTCATGCAGTTAGAAGATGAATACAGTCAGCCACAGGCGATCCATACTACAAACCAAAAACGGGGCGCGCAGTAATGCAACACTGTTTGCTAACCGCCACAACAGGGAAAAACACAGAAGAACAGACGAATTTGTTTACGTGTAATCTCTCAACTAGTGTTTCAACTGCAGAAAGACATCAATAAAACAGCCTGAGAATAATCTCACATAACATTACATTTACCTCAGGCAAGTCATTTAGTGTCCACAGCATGTTAGTTCACTAGAGAAATGAACTCTAGAGGGGAGCATTTCACTAAATATATGCACTATATTAGCTTATATATTCATTATATTTACTTTACCTGTTAGTAATGTCTTAATTATTTAATATATGTTTAAATAAATTTGTAATGAAAACAAGTTATGACAGTAACGGTGTAAATGATTATATTTAAAAAATGAATTAGAGTAATAATTTTATAATTAGATTTAGAAGTAAATTCATAACCTGCCTTATGTGCAATTTACAAGTTGTTGTTTTTTTTTTTTTTTGAGTGTTGATTATTATATCTAAAAATAAATAGCAACTTCATTTAATAGTTTGGGCTCTGTTGTTAATTGTAACCTTTAATATTATAGTAATGTGCAAGAAAGGGCTCCCTATATATAGTTTACAGCATTAGCTGATATAATTTTTTTTATCCTTGAGAAAATGTTAGAGAGAGATTCAATTTGTTTAATAACCCACTGTTTAATAAAAAAAGAAGCATTTTTATGTTTAGTTTTCTCCCCCCTGCTGTACCGAACCTGTGCCAAACCATGACTTCAATTTCGAGATACGTACCGAACCGTCATGTTGGTTACACCGCTTAGCTTAGGTGCTACGCTATTTTCAAATGCAATTAAGCGCCACTCACTGGACATTTCATTTTCAAACTGTTTCGATATGGACAACAAGCAATGTAATAAAACGTTGCCAGTGTCATGTTTTTTCCTTCAAGATTCATTTTACTTGAAAGTATTGTGTAACATGCAAGAAGCTACATAACATCACAAGCATGTTTTTCCAAGGAGCCTGGGTTGACTATTTTACATGCTAACAATCAACACTGAAATGCATGTTTTCAGCCATGTAAGGATACCTGCTTCGGAGTCCCATTCTGAGCATAGACAGGCTGCTCTTGGGGGAGTGTCGTGTTGGTATTCGATGCTGTTCTCTGCAGGGATGGTGGCGTGCCGTTGGACAGACTGCGTGGTGGGTAAGCGCTGAGAGGAGGTTCTGAGGGGGAGTCTCCTGGGTCTGAAAGCTTGGGGAAAGTCAGTGAGCGAATATTACATGGGCGGTCAGCATCAATCTGTCCTCGAGGGGTCCCCACAACCCCGCCTCGGTCTAAGTCCAGCAGTCCAACCAGCCCATTGGGTTTATGGAACATTCCTGTTTTGGCCTGAAGAGGAGGCGTAGTACTTGGAGAAGCGGGGCGATTTTCTGCTGGAGGAAGCTGAGGAGGCGAAACGGATGACTGCGGTTGGCTCTGCAGGATATTACGCAACTCCTCTTTGTCGTCCAGTGTCTTAAGCTCAAGTTTGTCAAAAGGGTCCTCCTCTCTCTCAAAATCAGCTAAGTTCAGACTCTGCGGGGCCGGGTTGCTAGGTTCTGGTCGCGTCGGTCCAAAAGAGGGGGCTGGGAGAGGTGTAAGGATTGCGTTGTGCCATAGGCCAGCTAAAACCGGGTTTAATGCTGGTGGGACATTGTCCTGCTCATCAGAGGGGCGGGCTTTCTTCCCCCCAACCAATCCGACATCTACATCCTGAGCAGCAGCCTGCCTTTCATTTTCAGAAGCCACCCGGGCGACCTCCGCTGCTCGAGCCTCGGCAGCTCGTGCTTTGGCAAGCTCCTCCCCCCACTGAACGCTCCGTCGCTCTAGACTGAAGTCATACTGGAGTAAAAGCAAAGAATTAATTATTTCTGACAAAAACACTTTTATGATGGAAAGTTAAAGGGAAAATCAGACTTACTTGCAGATCCAAGAGTTTGGAATTAAAGTCGGATAAAGAGAAGCCAATGGGAAGACCCACTTTTGAGGGACAGCGGAATTTCTCATTGAGCTTGAAGGGAACATCATCAAGGTAGCTGACAGGTCCTTGAAACATCAAGTGAAGCAACAGAAGAACAAGGAAACCAAATTATTTTAAAATTAATCATTTACTTGTGCTGTATTTTTAATTTTTTGTCTTTAAAAAAAAAACAACTAAACAATCATGACAGCTGATTGGTTGACTCACCATTGTTGTGGATATCTGATCCAGACTTCCTCGCAGCCATTTAGAGTAACTAATGAAATAAACAAACAACATAAATTCACACAAACTGTGGACAGTTACCTATTTTCACTTCCTTGTTCTTTGACTTTCTCTGCAGAAGTTAGCATTTTGACATTAAAATTACAATATACACACACACACAAAATATCATAAGCAAGGTTTGAGATAATCTTTGGGTTATACAAAATTAGCTGAGAAGTAAAAGAAAGACAGAATTACAATTCTATTGTTTACGATAACAACAGAATTTCTTGGTTGTGAGTGATTATGCCAACACAACACCAAAGAGATTTAAGACACTAATGAAATATGCTATTTAAATTCAACTTTAATAGCTGTAGTAATCTAACTATTGATCTTAAATACAAAGAATTACACAAACAAAATTGAAAAACTATTTCATAACCATTGGAAAACATATCAGCAATCAGTTTGACCTATATTATACAATACTGTTCAAAGGTTTGGGGCTGGTAAAATATTACTTGTTTTTTGAGTCTCAAGGGTTGTATTTCAGGGTTTATTTGATGAAAAATACAGTAAATGCAGCAATATCGTGAAGTATTATTACAATTTAAAATGTAATTTATTTCTGTGGTGGCAAAACTGTTGTTGTTGAATGCTGAAAACAGATGTGATAACATTTTTTTTCAGGATTCTTTAATGAATAGAAAGTTCAAAACAACTAAATTAATTTGAAATAGAAATCTTTTGTAACAAATATCTTTACTGGCACTTATCTTTACTTTTAAACAATTCAATGTGTCCTGACTGAATAAAAGAAAAAGTATTAATTTAATTTAAATTAAAAAACCAAAAACGTACTGATCCCAAACTTTTGAACAGTAGAATATTTACCATTATTTCTATTTAATCAGGTATCAGCTCTAATATCATGTCTACAATAAATTACATAATTTAGTGGGTCTATAAAGAACAATACACAACAACACATTTAAAACACTTTCGCAGATAATGTATTCTGTATATTGTTTGAATAAATTACTCTTTACATTACATTTATTCTTAAGTGTTAACTGCATAGCATTTAAACCTTAACAGTTAACCATTAACAAAAAATGAATAAATAATAGTAATAATGTATATTATGGAATATAATGTTTTCATTGTTGTCTAATGATTTGATAATGTCAAAAAGAAAAAGAAAAAAAAGGCTGCATATTGATAATTGGATACTTTCAAACACTGTTGAAAAAATACATAGTAAGATCAGTAGAAAACACAGCATAGTCCAACAGCATTAAGTTACAAGCATCACTTGGATTTTTCTTGTGAAACTGTAAACACATAAGCTTCTACATTTACAGTAAGTTTACAAACTAAAGCATCAATAGACTGAGCACAAGTGACAATCTACTTTATGATAACCAGGGAACTATAGGCCAAAACTGTATCACATGCTGACATACAGGCTGATAAAACCGGTTCTGATGTCATTTCACCACCCATAATATCTTACATAAAAAGCATAACAGCTGATCAGGGGGAAAACATAACCAGTATGTTAACTATACACAGCCAACAGATTTGTTGCGTAATAATAAAGACAATGAAAAATGCATAAAGACAGCTAGCGCGATGAGTCCCATACCAGTTCAAATTTAACAATAAATCTTTAGATATACTGATGAGAGAGTCTGGCGAAGTTGGCTTCTATTGAAACTGGATGATGAGATGACACATATTTCTTCCTGGCTTTTTACCAAGCTACTACGATTTTCTCTTTTCGATCTGTCATATCAAATAACGAAAATATTTATGACCTAAAAACCAAAGATCTGGTACTTAAGAACTAGAGAGGCACAGAAATGAATGTAGACATCTGGTTCAAAACAACTGTCTAGTTTTGCTTCAGTTAAGGTTAGTGAAGCGACCTAACAGGGCCCGACTTCCTCTGCCACCGCCCCTCAAACTGCCCCTGCGTTTCCCACCAATGTCCTTACCAATATCTGCTCTGTCTTGAGTCTCCGAATAGGTCTCTCACTTGTTCTCGGACATACAAACTCCGGTCGATGCTCTCAAATGAGGAGATTTACTGAAAACGGAGTATATTTCCTGCTTCATCGCGGAACGCCATCTTGGTTTGACCGCCTCTTTCGGTTCCTGTGACGACATGCGTTGCCACTGAATGATGACAGATTCGACCAATCAGCGAGGAGCAGCGGAGGAGCGTCATCTGTGTCAGGCATTGCACATGGGTTCAGCACGGGTTTCAGTCCGTCACCGTTGAAAATGAATGTTTTGATCTATTTTAGTTTGGTGGATATTGTTGGTTAGTGAACTGTAATAACCATTAAGTAAAAGAGAGATAAGAATCTGTGTTTGTCCATACACTTTCAAAAAGTAGACCAGATTTTCTATCTATCTATCTATCTATCTATCTATCTATCTATCTATCTATCTATCTATCCTCCCTCCATCAGGCTACACATTCAAGTCTGATTTATTTAAAAATTAAACATTATGCAAAGTTGTTTATTTTTACATAATAAGGATGTTATAAAGGCCAACATAGTTTCTTCTGTTGAACTAAATAGGAGATATTTTGAAGATTTTGAAGAATGTTGGTAACCAGACAGTTGATGGTAGCCATTGACTTACATAGGGAAAAAAATACCATGGAAGTCAATGGCTACCATCAACTATCTGGTTACCAACATTTTCCAAAATATCTTCTTTTGTGTTTAACAGAAGAAAAAATATAAGGGTGAGTAAAAGATGACAGAATTTTCATTTTTGGGTGAACTATCCCTTTAAGGCTTTTCCTAAGGGAATTTTATACTTACTAAAATGTAATTACTCTTCTTACTTGGCTAGTTAACCCCTTCAATCAATCAATCAATCAATAAATAAATAAATAAATACTGTCATCATTTACTCACCCTCAAGTTGTTCCAAACCTGTATGAATTTCTTTATCCTGCTGAACACAAAAGAAGATATTTTGAATATGGGTAACCAAACAGTTGATATGCCCCATTGACTTCCATAGTATAGAAAAAAAATACTATGGAAGTCAATGGTGCCCCTTTAATTGTTTGGTTTACAAACATTTTTCAAAATATCTTCTTTTGTGTTCAGCAGAAGAAAGAAATTGATACACACACGGAATGGGTACTACCTATGTAATAATACATAACATATGTTGTGTACATATGTAATACATAACTCTATGGACTGTTCTATGGGCACTTCAAAATAATAACAAAATGTATTTACAGTTGCGTGTCTTGCGTCATGACGCACACACGTACAGACGTGTTCAGGCACGCGCTATGATAACCGGAAGCATCAATAGAAGCGATTGAGAAACGGCGAAAGAGATCATCACCTGTCGATTTCGTTCATATATATCTCTCCTGTGCTCTCTTTAATCTCCATATCCCACTTCCATAACACCCGTACCATTACTTTAATTTGCTGTCGAGTCGGTCTGGACGGATAAAGCAGAGTTGGCAGTGTAATTCTGTGCGCAAACGGGTGGTTTTGAAGGTGCGTTGAAGCCTCGCAACAGAACAAATGTAAACAAGCAGCTGATCAGCTGTGCGGCCGAAGACGCGCAACAAAACGGCGTGATGACAGCGACCTGCAGGGTTTGACAAACATATTCCGCGTCATATAAAGCCAAATTAGGGATTTATTTGCATGCTGTAGAGTTTTTAGACGTTATTGCAGTACACGAGGACAACTCCCAACCCATCGCCTTCACCTCCATTGCGGGCAGCAGCAGATACAGAACAAACGGCTGATTTATTTTTTTACTGTTTATAGGGGTGATAAATTGATTGATTTGTCTTTATTTCTACTTGAAGACTGGATAACTTCACGTCTAACAGGAAAAGCAACAGGACTCGAGAAATAATAAAGGAAAATTGCCTTCTGGGCCCCAAGGTATAAATAAATATCAGCAACGTTTTAAAATTTACATGAAGCTGGAAGTTTAAGGAACTCCAACATCACATTTCCTGGCGAGCAGCGCAGGTAATAAACAGTCTATAAACATGTTTTTATTTATCAAAATAGTTTTTGCATACTAATCTATCATAAATTTGTAAAGAAGTGTTTTTATGTATTAGTTTTTTTATTTCATTTTGCAATTATATATATATATATATATATATATATATATATATATATATATATATATATATATATATATATATAATTCGTTTTAGTAGTAATACCTCTGTTAATACCACTATGCATAAATAATGAGTTGAAGATATTTCAAACAAAACAAAAAAAATCCAGAAATTATAACGGAATTGTCAAAAAACTATGAAATAATATATTATTCTGGGGAAGAAAAAAAAACTAAACCCATTTTCCTTAAATCCACAGTAAGGCTGAAGGATCGGGACTGACATGG
Source organism: Ctenopharyngodon idella (assembly GCF_019924925.1). Lineage (NCBI taxonomy): Eukaryota > Metazoa > Chordata > Actinopteri > Cypriniformes > Xenocyprididae > Ctenopharyngodon > Ctenopharyngodon idella. The sequence continues at coordinate 7,679,197 of NC_067240.1, read as the reverse complement.
CACACCAGCAGATGCCGAGCTCACAGAAGGCTCTGATGCTGGAGCTGAAATCCCTGCAGGAGGAGCCAGTGGAAGGTTTCCGCATCACTCTGGTGGAGGAGTCGACCTCTACAACTGGGAGGTGGCCATCTTTGGCCCTCCAAACACACTTTATGAGGGGGGCTACTTCAAGGTAAGCCTGAAAAATATTCTTGAATGCTTACCATCGAACCAGGGTGTTTCGAGTCAGATCAACAATCACAGTTTTTATATTTATAATTTTATATTTCATTTTATAGTATACCTCACTAGTATACCCCATGTTTCACATTCTCTAGTTCTTCTCTCCCCAGTAGTGCGTTCCTTATACTCTAGATCTCTATTTATAGCCTTGACAGATATTAATGACATCTCAATATTAGAGCTAAAAAGAGAAGGACAGTGTGTTTCAACCTTATTCCCCATAGTTATTTATTCTCAGAGGCATGTTATCAACTGCAATAGTCCGTACTTTCACAGTGACGCATCATCAACTTTACCACAACAGAATTCCTCAGCAGTTATATTATTATATCATAACAGTGTTTTGGTATATGAGTTTATGGTAGCAATTCAGTTTGACTGATTCATATAGTTTTAATTAAATGTCTTTTTATGTTAAAATACTTTATTCTATGTTTGTTTGTAGATCGATTCCCTCATGAGTTTTGATCACCTATTTGTCTGAATAGTAAAACATTTATTAGTTTAATGTGGTGCATTTATATGTGGTTTTATCTGGGTGATATATGTGATGCAGCATGTTTGGAGGAAGATTAAAGTATCTTTGTGAGCACAGGCTTGGGTTCCACCCATCAGACAAAGTATTTGCTATCAGGCTTCAGCATGATTTTGCATGGATATAAATTTTGCATCTTTGGAGAATAGCACTTCTAATTTGTTATACATCAAATGTAGTTTCTTTTACTTTGTATGTATGCAAAGTTTCCTGTAAAAAAAACGTTTTTCTAGCTTCAAAGAGCTGTATCGTTTGTTCCCATTTATTCCTAATGATCACTAATGAAGTTAGATTACATCAGGTTGTTCCTTTCTAAGACTCAGTTCTTTGACTGAGACACAGATCTTCATTCACACCGCCACAGTCACGCTGCACTTGAGCACCAGCCAGTTCATCTAGTCTGACACATAATCAGCAGTCAGCAACAGTGGCGAGTAGCAGGATTTCCACATGCAGAGAAGATACAGCCTTAGAAGCAGCACCGCACTCATGTTCAAAGCAATAGTTCACTCAGAAATGGCAATTCTCTCATTATCTGGAGGTTTCAATCATCAAAAAAGATACAGAAGCAGTATAAAAGTACCATATAAGTAGTCCATATGACTTATGGAGTATATTCCAAGTCCTTGAAGTCATACGTTAGCTTTTTGTGAGGAACAGATTAAAATTTAAAGTTGTTTTCACTGTTATTCACTGCAAATTGCAAACTGTGACAAACCTGTCATACCTCTTAGGGGTGTAACAATATATCGTGTCACAATATATCGCAATACAAAAATGCAACAATATCGTATCGTGGATAGTGACAATATGTGTTGTGTATAGTTCACCAAAAATGAAAATTACTGTGTGAGGGGAAAAAATTCAAGTTTACAGAGTTTTAGTGTCAGTTCTACATTAAACTACTATATATAATGTTGAATATAATGTATAATAATGCAATGGGGGAATATTTGTCGTATGTTACCAGTAAAAAGTGGCCTACATTATTTTAAATATATCTAGCCAATGACAGGGTGGAAACATATTCATCTAAAATAAATCTGTTTCAGCATTAGAATCATGAATATTTTTATTCTGGTGTCACCATTGTCCTGTGCATTGGGTTACCAGCACCAAGTCCAAGCCTATTCATTTCCACTCCCAATCTAATACCAGATTTAGCTTTTTAATAACAGTACATTTTTTGTTATCCTTTTACCATATGTCTTGGAGTATTGCAATAATATTGTATCTTGAGTTCAGTATCGTGATATCTATCGAATCGTGACATAAGGGTATCGTTACACCCCTAATAGCTCTACTTGGTGTGTTTGTGATCAATTTCTGAATGAACGAATCAAAAATTTTCAGTGAATCAGAATCAATTCGATCTTCGAGCAATGCCAAGAGTGCCATCCTCAAAACAAGTTCAAACAGACAAACACCTTTTATAAAGACATTACAGACCTCTGATTAGCTAGCTGTACATACGCGGATCTGCATCTTTATGCAGAGCTACCTTGCAGCTTGAGCTATGATGCACCTTTTCTTACTTTTTTACTAATAGGCCTATATATGATGAAATATAGCCTATTTAAGATCTATATGTGTAAAATTTCATCTTAACATGTTTATAAGGCCATTAAGGGTATGTAATTTTTACATACGAGCGGTTTCAGTTGTTCCTACATTTTTTCGTAATTTAGAATACATTTTAGAATGCAAGTTACTGATGAATCTTAGTTTGTTCGTGGAGATTTCGTACGCATGCTTAGTGAATGAGACCCATTGTTTATTGTGTCTGAAAGCTAGTGCACTGTTCAAAATGTCTCCTTTCGTGTTGCATGTGAGAAAGAAAGTCATGTGGGTAAATAATGTAGAATTTTCAATTTTGGCTTAACTAGTCGTTTAAAACAGTACTCATAGCCGTATAACCTTTAACTGCTCTCACAATGATTGCAGTTGTTATAACTAAACTCAATGTCACAATCACTTTCAAAATCACTATTGTTATAATAACCACAATAAATCACAACACTCAGCAGCACAAAATAGTACACTGGACTGAAGAGAGTGCAGCATTTAACACAGCACTGCTCTGTTTAGTTGAACTGCACTATCGTCTCAAGCTCCCTTTTGGCACCATATCAGAAACTTGATGAGTACATGATGTTGAGATTCATGACGATTATATTTATACCAACCCTTTTAGTCTAATGTGCCCTTACCATTTAGGGACTGATTTATAACGGCTCATTTACTAGCTGTAATACGGCTCATATATGAGCTAATAATGCTCCTTGTTTCACTCTGTTTTTTTTCCTCAGGCCCATATAAAATTTCCTATTGACTACCCCTACTCTCCTCCGACTTTCCGATTCCTCACCAAGATGTGGCATCCGAACATCTATGAGGTGAAAATGCTTGTGTGTGTGTCTGTTTAATACATGTTTACTGGACCACCAAACAGATTACAACAGCTTAAAATGTACTTTAGTAATCATATGGTAACAATGCTGCAATTGTTGCTTAATATACATCTCTCAACCCCAGAATGGCGATGTTTGTATTTCCATCCTCCATCCTCCTGTGGATGACCCCCAGAGCGGAGAGCTGCCCTCGGAGCGATGGAACCCCACACAGAATGTCAGGTATTAGAGTGAAAATACCCACAATTACACTCAAATCACCCTGAATGACTATGGCTATGTATAAACACTACTGTTCAATAGTTGGTATCAGTAAGGTTTTTTTTATTTTTAAGAAATACTTTTATTCAGCAAGGGTACATTAAAGGGATAGTTTACCCAAAAATGAAACTTTTTCATCATTTACTCACCCTCAAGTTGTTCCACACCTGTATGAATTTCTTTCTTCTGCTGAATACAAAAGAAGATATTTTTTTGAAGAATGTCGGTAACCAAACAGATGATGGCCCGCATTGACTTCCATAGTAATTTTTTTTTCCGATACTATTAAAGTCAATGGGGTCCATCAACTGTTTAGTTACCCATATTCTTCAAAATATCTTCTTTTGTGTTCAGCAGAAGAAAGAAATTCATACAGGTTTGGAACAACTTGAGGGTGAGTAAATGATGACAGAAATTTCATTTTTGGGTGAACTATCCCTATAAATTGATCAAGAGCGACAGTTAAGATTTTTATAATGTTACAAACAAGTCAAATAAATGCTGTTCTCTTGTACTTTTCACTAGAGAATCCTGAAAAAAATGTATAACACTAAAATATTAAGCAGCACGACTGTTTTCAACATTGATAATAATAAGAAATGTTTTTTGGGCACTAAATCAGCATATTAGAATGATTTCTGAAGGATCATGTGACACTGAAGACTGGAGTAATGATGCTGAAAATTCAGCTTTGCCATAACAGGAATAAAATACATTTTAAAATTTTAAAAAAGTTATTTTAAATAGTAATATTTCACAATATTACTGTTTTTACTGTATTTTTGATCAAATAAATGCAGCCTTGATGAGCATAAGAGACTTCTTTCAAAACATTAAAAATTGTTACCTACCCCAAACTTATGGTAGTGTGTGTGTGTGTGTTTGCAGAACAATCCTGTTGAGTGTGATCTCACTGCTGAATGAACCCAATACCTTTTCTCCTGCAAACGTGGATGCCTCAGTCATGTTTCGCAAGTGGAGGGACAGCAAAGGAAAGGACAAGGAATACGCCGAGATAATAAGGTACCATTACTTTATCATTTAAATGACTCATACTCAGCTTTTTCCATCTAATTATTTTAAGTTTAAAGGTCAGTCTGCAACTTTTTTTCCTACTCTTGACTTTTTAATACAAATGAGATTTTGTTGGACCATATTTACAGAATTTCACAGAGATGTTTTCTTTTGCATTTCAATTTGCTTCACCGCACAATGTATAAAGTGTATGGAGTACAGATGGAGTTAAATGATTAATATATTACTAGTGATGCTTGCTAAAGTTTTTAAACTCTAAGTATTAAACTTCAGTGTATAACTTTTTTTCTGCACTGTCTGTGCTACAAAAATGAATAATATTTCATAAAATGTGTGGCTTGTTGTATCAGACTTATAGTTGTTGTCTATTGAACCATAAAACGTGTGAAAAAAATCCGTAGACTTACTTTAAAGTAGGGGAACTAAGCCATATCTAGAGATTTGAATATCATAGAGACATGCGAACTTTTGACTGTTTAAAGAAGCTGTGAAGCTTAATTGATTTGATAAGTGCAGTGATCAGAGATCTATCAACATGCTAACACACAAAAACTAACTAGCAACTGTAAAGCAATGCTCTAACAGCAACACCTTAACAGCATAGCAGTGCCCTGGCAGCCACCCAGCACACCATAGCAATTTGCACAATTTACATATTCTTTATGAAATGCCAAAATTGAATTATACCACTGAGGTTGGCTGAGACCTTGATTAAACTTTGGCTAAGGCCAAATTTTGGCCCAACACACTTCCATTGCACCATCCCACTGAAGTTCAGGACATACTGTCCTGAGTGTCTTTATTTCCCTTTTGGGCAAGTAAACATAAGCGAAAAATGTTGAACTTTTACCTTATTGACATTCTTTTCTAAGAAAACAGATCCCTCGGTAGAAAACTCAATGATTTGCTTGTTCTTTGGAAAAAGAAGTGAAATTATACACTAACATTTAAACATTTTTCATGTTTTGAAAGAAGCCTCTTACGTTTACCAAGGCTGTATTTATTTGATCAAAAATACAGTAAAAACAGTAATATTATTGCTTTGAAATATTATTGTTTTTAATTTTTATGTAATTTATTCCTGTGATGGCAAAGCTGAATTTTCAGCATCATTACTCCAGTCTTCAGTGTCACACGATCCTTCACAAATCATTCTAATATACGGATTTGATGCTTAAGAAACATTTCTTATTATTATCAATGTTGAAAACAGTTGTGCTGCCTAATATTTTTGTGAAAACTGTGATACTGTTTTTAGGATTCTTTGATTAATAGATGCTTCAAAAGAACAGCATTTATTTAAAAATATAAATCATTGATTATAAATGTAATCAATTTAATGCATCCTTGCTGAATAATTTCTTTAAAAAAAAATCTTACTGAGCAAATAATTTTGAATGGTAGTGTATATTTACACAGACAGCTGTTACAATAATCTAAATCAATTTGCTGACACTGTGTCGTTGCGTCGTGCACAGGAAGCAGGTGATGTCCACTAAGGCAGATGCAGAGCGAGATGGAGTAAAAGTACCAACTACGCTAGCTGAATACTGCATCCAGACCAAAGTGCCTTCCCACGACAGTAGCTCCGACTTGCTCTACGACGATTTATATGACGACGACATAGAAGAGGATGATGATGACGACGACGAGGCAGAGGCCGTTGGGATTGGCAGCGAAATGGCCGGGGACTGTTTTGGCGACGAAGACGACTCTGGCAACGAGGAGTCTTGACCTCCTTCTTTCCGTGACACTGACCTTCGCCCTCTCACTATTCTTTACCCCACCAGCCTCATGTTTCATATTGTCTTTTCTCTTTTCCTATGCTTAAAGCTTTCGTTTTTCACTCTGTTCCAAAAACCTCATAACTTCAGATCTCTGTCCTTACAGCACCTCCCAGTTTCTCAGTAAAGTTCATTATGGGGTCATAAACCAGTCATTTGTAGTTACATTTTACATCCCACCTTCTCCTGCCTCTTAACCTCAGGGCTTTTGGATATTCAGAGCTTGTCAGGCCACCTTAAATATGTTCATTTCAATTTTTTTAAGGGCTAATTCCTACAAAAATGGAAAAATATGTCATTATTTATTAGCCCACATGTTGTTCCAAAACCTGTAGGACTTTCTTACATCCGTGAAACAAAAAAGAGATTTTGAAGGATGTTTGAGCTGCTTTTTCTCATAGATTATAACCAAACAATCCCTGTGTAATATTACTTCCCTACTATATAGTATATGAAAGGAATATGATGTCTGAATTCACAGTATTGATAACAACAGTAAAGTATCCAGTTGACCTACAACCAAAGACTTTATATACAGAAAGACGGTCCACTCGTATTACAATAAATGGGAGAAAGTGCAACGCGCAATATGGCGGAATAAGTCCCGACTTCTAAATAAAAGAGCCAATCGACGATTGGTAAAGTCATCACGTCACTGCAGCTGCCGTTTGCTGTAGAAACAGTCAGTGTTCTGAGACGCACACTTAGGACTGCGTATGCACATTAGCTTGGTCCATCGTGAAAAATGCAGTTTTTTGTCATGATTCAAGTGTTTAGAAACAAAATTTATAAGACAGATGTTGTCAGATTTCATTGGTGATTTCATATATGAAATTTTAATCGTAGGCTTGGTGAACAGTTTTGGAGAATTTGATGTTTCCCCCATTCAAAGATATAGGAGCTGCACTTGCATGCCCAAAAGGCGCAAGGGTTGCCAGGTGTTAACAACAAAACCCACCCAATTGCTACTCAAAACTAGCACATTCGCATTTCAGGGGGGATCCCCCGGTAAAAAATGCTTTCCGGAGGGTAAAATCTGCATTTTTGGCAGGGTTCCTCTAGTAAAATTCGCATTCCATGGGCTAAATATCATGTCATTTGGGGACGCTTCAAACTGCGGACATGAAAAAACAACCCGCGGCAACAGTGTTAAAGTAGCCCAATTCCACAGTTGGCAACACTGGAGAGGTGTTTCAAAGACTGCCGCCGAGTGAAGTGAGTTGTCTTAAAGGGTCTTTGCCTACTACTTCCAGCGAGATTCTGAAATGCGCATCTGATGGATGCTTTACTATCCCATAAAGCCACGAGAGAGGAGTTGTGGCATTAGCTATGTTGCTTCACTGCCAATCACAAGTAACATCCCCATTGCGAAGTTCGTTCTTCATCAAATGTACTATGCGATTTCAGACGCGCTCCTAAAACGACACTAAAAGCAGCATAATAATATGACTAGTGAGCTATATTCTTAATATTTTATAGCCATACGTTGGCTTCAGAAGAGGAATAGGCCAAAACTTAAGTTGTTATTCATTCTAAAGTTTCATTTAAGCATTCATGTGCCAATTTTGCTCCTTTGATTCTTGCATGTTTCGTAACCGAATTCAGTGTGCCAGTTTGAATCAAAGGAAGCCACACAGGTTTGGAATGACATGAGGGTGAGTAAATAATGATACAATTTTAATTTTTTGAGGTAACTAACCCTTCAACCCACCCATGAGCTAGTTATGCCTGGTAAAATCACCAACAAATGAATGTTTTGTTCTTTTCCCAGATTTTCAAGTATGTACAGATTCTACAGAACTGTCTTTACAGTATAGGGCTTCACTGATTCCACTCTACAGTATGTATCTAATTTCCCACTTTTCCACAAAAAAAGGTAAGTATTCAAGGTTGGGAGAATGGAGCTTGAATAGACTGTTTCTTTCACATAAAATTTAAGTGTCATCATTTTGACCAGCCATCCACATCTGCAGGGTCACCTTCACAACTACTAACTACACACACTCTTTTATGCGCAGCTCGTACCCCCCAAATCATTTGAGCTTTTTGAGCCATTAAATCACAGTGTCAGATTATATGGCACATGAAGGTGCTTTCAAGTGCTCAGCAACACAAGCATAAAATACTTCCAGCATACCTTCATTCGCTGACCCAGAAACTATGTTGAGACTGTTTAAGTCACTAAGATGATGTCCAACGTTCGGCCCTGAATATTTGATCCACCAATTTTGGCTGATGGTAATCATACTGTTATGCTTTTAAGTATACACATACTCATCATAAGTGATCATGTATGAGTGTCCAAGCAGCTGTACCAAACCATTTCTATTTCTCCTTTTCCTCACTGATTTTGAAGATAATCTTGGGAGTTTTTAAGTTCGGGGTTTGAGATCAGTGACTGCTGAGGACATTTCGCTCATCAGCGTGAGCCCTCTCATCCCCGGTCTTATGCTTTTTTGCGTTGGCAACAGTGCCACGGTGGGGCGTAGCTTTCAAGAGCATGCTTGTGTGTTTTAATGTGTTTTCTATGATGTGTCAATCATCCAATGAGGCACACGAATCCCTAAGGTCTCATTAAAGGGGGTGGAAGCGCAGACGTTTATGCACATGGGGTCTCAGGTACACCTTTATTCCCGCAAACCAGCCAAGGACACGGATGCTGATTCCTGGTCCTACAAAACCCCTCCAAAAGGGAGTGAGGATCTTGAGGGAACCGTGCTCTCTTATTCTGCCGAGCATCAGGAACTCACTGAACTATCAAAAACAATCGTTCCCGACTCAATCGCTCTCTTGAACCTCTGGACTATGAGCCAAGGGGGCTCAAAAAGGACGTGAATCGATTAAAACGGACTGGATTTTTCACGTTCAACAAGAGACTCTCGGTGTATTTACACCCCTGTGCACAGCAAAACAACTAAGTTCATTTCAAAAAGTGTTGTGACGTTAGTCGACAGTGGATTTGTCTTGAAGGATTTTATTATTTGTGTGTCATGATTGTGTTTTAAATGTTTCATTAAGCATTTTTTTGTTTTTCAAATGCTAATTCTTTGACAGGATTTGTGGTCCTGATCAAAACAACCGAATTCATTATTTTCTCTAAGTTCAGTGCATTTCCTTTTTCTTGTAATGTTGTTAAAGGGAATATCATTCTAAAGATTCACGTGAAGAAGAATGGAAAAACAGTAAGAATGAATCTAAATCGATACCTGTTTCTATTCTAAACATAAGTATTTGAGTTTTGGGGTGGAGGGGCGGGGGGATGTCCAGTATGATAATTTTAAGACTGTGCTTGTATGATCACAATTCATTTTTGTTTGTGTGTATGTACAGGAGTTAATGCTCCTTAGCAATTAAACCATTAGACAACACATTCATAGGTGCTTTCAGTTCATGTGTCGCGATTGAAAAAACTATAAAAAAAAAAAAAAAAAAAACATTTTTGTTAATTTAAATAAAGCTGAAATGCAACTAACCTTAGCAACTAAGTTAAAGTTTAAGTGCTTGAAATGAAAATAAAACTTAAAAAAATAAATAATTTTATAATAAATAAATAAATAATTTTTATAAATAATAAAAATGACAAATAATTGAACTCAAAAATATAAAAATGAAAAACTAATTTGAAAAATTAATAAAAACTATAATATATAAATAATACTAAAACAGCACTGGTTCATGAGCAGTGGTTTTCATTTACTGGTTTCATTTTAGTTCATTTAGGACAATCTGTATGATGCAAGAGTTAGCAAAATAACTTGCATACAATTTATACATTTCTGATTCATTACTAGTCACTTAAACTGCAACTTCGAAAAAATGTACATTATGTGGAGAAGCTTTTGTGGAAACAAAAGTGACAATTAGATTGGATAATTAGGTGTATAAAAAGTGTCTAAGGACCACAGTGTCTTCCCAAGACTTGCCTTAAAGGGATAGTTCACCCAAAAATGAAAGATTTATCATCACTCACCCTCAAGTTGTTCCAAACCTGTATGAATTTCTTTCTTCAGTTGAACACAAAAGAAGATATTTTGAAAAATGTCGCTAAGCAAACAGTTAATGGACCCCATTGTATTTTTGACTATGGAAGTCAATAGGGTCCATCAACTGTTAGGTTATTCATACTCTTCAAAATATCTTCTTTTGTGTTCAGAAATTCATACAGGTTTGGAACAACTTGAGGGTGAGTAAATGATGACAAATCTTCCATTTTTGAGTGAACTATATACACAATTTAAGCTTTATGAAGCACAATGTTGATAAAAGAAATGTTGAATTGTATTTATGGCATCAAAATGCACTTACAAACATGCTAGACTTCCATTTTAAGTGTTTCAGTGCATTTTTTTTGTAGGGCAACTCAATTATTTTCTGTGGTAATTAACAGCTTGCCACAGATGGCGTCATTAGAGCTTAACTTGTATTGAACCCGGAACCTTCTTTAAAATGAATGGAGGCTTTGTTTTGTTTGTTGGTGGAGATTTAGTGGTTGTGAGTTTATCTTAACATTTTTAACAATGTGGAAGCAACTTCTTATGAGTTCAAATTAAATTCAGCTTAGCAAGTAGAGATGCAAAAAGGACGGAAGTAAAATGTCTCTTTACACATACATAATTTTCATTAAACCAATTTTATAAAGATGAATGCAAGTATTCAACTCTGTCAGTGTCTAAATGTCAAAACCAAGTGTAAATGTCACTGTTTGCACTGTGTTTCTAGATACCGCTGTGCTGCTGTAAGAGTGTCCTGTAAGTCCTGGTATTTTGCCAGCTTGCAGGCTTCCTCTAGTTTGGCCCAGCGGTAATCCTGGTGTTCTTCTGAGAGAATGACCTGTGTGTTTGGGTCACGGAGCTCTGCCAACCAGTAGAGGACTTCTTTGTCCTTTCCCCGGACCTGATAGCGCAACCTCTGCAGGAAGCCATCGACCGTACGCAGGTGATCTTTACCTAAACCCGCTTCTTCCTGTGTTTCTCTCAAGGCGGTGGTGAAGTCGTCCTCTCCAGGGTCAACATGACCTTATGGGGGGAGAACAATGTTATTCTTTCAGTAACAATTCTAAGAAATTGCAGATAGCCACATGTCTCTGCATGGTTCTACTGATGGGTGTGACATTAATTGTAAAAAGTTGTAGTTTTTTACATTTTATTTAAAATAGAAAAACGCAATACATTGTTAACTCATGTTTATTAGTGTTTAAGTTAAGCTCGAAAGGACTTAAACACCAGTACTTGTGGCAGCGGTTATGGTTTACTTTAATTCCTCTGCAAAATGTTACTTGAACTGTAAATTTGTGTAAAATCTTCATTTCAATTGAGTATACTTATAAGTGCAGGATTTTCTTCTGGTAATGCATTATGGACTCATTTTCTGTTAGTAGAAATAGACTTTATGTTGAAAATAATGTTCTTTTAAATTGACAGAAGTAAGTTAAAGCTAGTGGTTCCAAAAGGAATTGACAGTTCAGTGAGTTCAACACAGTAGAAAACAATCATGAGAAGCTGTGGGATGCACCTTTGGGTGGTGTCCAGTGGTGTTCCCCATAGGATGTCTGCAGCAGCAGGAACTCTATATTATCAGGGGGAAGGTGCTGGGCCAAACGTCGAAAAATTACAAATCCACATGCTCGCAATGCCATAACCTAGAAATACAACATTATAAGTCTATTATAGTTTTAACACAAAACAAGTTTCACTTTGTTTTCTTTAAAATAATACATAATTGAGATGTGACAATGTTTAAGAAGGCCCTATCATAGCTATTTTATCTTAGATATTGGATGTTTTTATTACTTATTTTTATTTAGTTTTAAGAATTAAAAATGTGTTGAAGCATATGCAACTGTTTATTACAGTTTTAACATATAGAGGTTTTACTGTGCTTCTTAAAGGAAACTATCATTTACCATGTGCAAAATACGTACCTAAATACTAACATATATGTGTATATATATACTTTGATTGTGAAAATCATTTTGAACATCTCTAGGCTGATCTTAGCAGGTCTGTTTGCTTGTTTTTCAAAGTCATCTTTATTAAAACTTTAACACGTTGCATTTCAATGGATAAAAATGAAAAAATTCCTTCAGAAAACAGTGAAACATGAAGTAGACAGTTTAGGCACAAGACTTTCAAACCACTTGGTTTAAGATGATTTTTCCCCCACAGGTAATATGACCTTCAATTCAAAGCGTTTTCAGTTATTTAAATACAAGCTGTGGGTTAGAAATTCTAAAGAAATTGGGCTCGCGTATGTGTAACATGCATGTACTTCCTAATCTAGACAAGACAGCAGGCTAACACAATTCATTAGCCGTGTTTAAGCTTTGGCTTGTTTTAACTAACGAAATAATTCCCACTTACGTCTAGCCGGAAATGACTGAATGTTCCTTTTTGTTTAAAACAGATGTGACATAACCTGGTTCATTAATAGGCGAATGGAAAAGAGCCTAATATGTAGGCTACTTTCTGTTTTGATGGCACAGCTGCGCAACCGCGGCGCAAAGATGATGTTCATGAGTACGCAGTGTGAGTCGCTCTATGATTGGCTCCCTCAGTGGTAATTTAAATAGCAATCTTGACATTTTATTGTCTGTTATGAAGAGAAAACACATAAAATGTGATTTGGATGGGGAAGGACGTATTATTTAAAAAATGTTTTAAAGAAATAATTGGTTTGAATAATATGATATGATGCTACTAATAGATAGTTGGGCAATCAAATGCAGCTTTTTAAAACTTCTTTTTGGTATCGTAGAACTCGAAGTGTATTAATCTGTCAGTTAATGGCGTGTCGTTCAGTTGTATACATTAAACAAAGATAATGTTAAACGCGTTGAGTGGGTCCTGATCTGCAGGGCTGATAGGGCTGGACGCACCACCCGGTGGGCTCGAGATAACAGGATCCTTCAGACCAGAAGATACTTAAACGCTATTTGACGCACGTTTCACAAGATTCACAACGACCAAGACAAGGACAAGGTAATACTGTTTAAAATGTTTACTCAGCAATGTCCATATGTATTAGCCCTATATGTACAGTTAAAAAGTTAATTTAAATGATCGATTAAATGATAAGTGTGTTAAATGCTTAAATGCATTTTGTCTTTAAACTGATTTGATGTTTGAGAAGCCTGTCATAGCTGATTTATCTTATGGATATTGGACTTATAGGCCTATTTGTATTTACTTTATACCAATATTAGGCTACTTTATATACAGTCTGATAATATATAATACCAAATTGCATATTTAATTTTATTTGTAACTAGTTTCTTAGTTTGAGAAGGCCTATGGTTCATATAATATTGCACAAACACTGGCACATGGAAAAAAGCTATGCAGGCAGCTTTCTGTTTTGATTTTATATATATATATATGTATATAATATAGAATGATTAGCATATTAGCAATGATTTCTGACAAGATTGCAGATTAGAATGATTTTTGAAAGATCATGTGACACTGAAGACTGGAGTAATGGCTGGTGAAAATTCAGCTTTGAATCATATTAATAAAATATATTTTAAAGTATATTAAAATAGAAAACCATTCAGTTAAATTGTAAAAATATTTCACAATATTACTGTTTTTTTCTGTATTTTTGATCAAATAAATGAAGGCTTGATATGAGATAAGAGACTTCTTTCAAAAACATTAAAAATAGTAATGTGTCCAGACTTTTGACCGGTAATGTGTATATATATTACGCTATAATCAAAATAGAAAATTGTCTACATAGGCTCTTTTCCAAGTGCCAATGTTTGTACAAAATTATAATATCTATCTATCTATCTATCTATCTATCTATATACAGTTGCAAGAAAAAGTATGTGAACCACTTGCAGAATCTGTGAAAATGTTAATAATTTTAACAAAATAAGGGAGATAATACAAAATGCATGTTATTTTTTATTTAGTACTGTCCTGAGTAAGATATTTTACATAAAAGATGTTTACATATAATCCATAAGACAAAAAAAAATTAGCTGAATTTATTAAAATAACCCCATTCATAAGTATGTGAACCATTGATTCTTAATACTGTGTGGTTACCTGGATGATCTACGACTGTTTTTTTTGTTTTGTGATGGTTGTTCTTGAGTCTCTTGTTTGTCCTGAGCAGTTAAACTGAGCTCTGTTCTTCAGAAAAAATCTCCAGGTCCTGCAGATTCTTCAGTTTTCCAGCATTTTTTGCATATTTGAACCCTTTCCAGCAGTGACTGAATGATTTTGAGATCCGTCTTTTCACACTGAGGACAACTGAGGGACTCAAAAACAACTTTTAAAAAAGGTTCAAACATTCACTGATGCTCCAGAAAAAAACATGATGCATTAATAGATGGGGGGTGAAAACATTTGGAATTTGAAGATCAAGGTAAATTTGATTTAATTTGTCTTCCGGGAAACATGCAAGTATCTTCTGTTGCTTCCGAAGGGCAGTACTAAATGAAAAAAAAAAAATGATATTCAAGCGAAATAAGAAAAATTTGGACCTCTTTATCCTGTTCAAAAGTTTTCACCCCCGACTCTTAATGCATCGTGTTTCCTTCTGAAGCATCAGTGAATGTTTGAACTTTTTTTAATAGTTGTGCTTGAGTCACCCAGTTGTCCTCCATGTGAAAAGACGGATCTCAAAATCATTCAGTCACTACTGTAAAGGGTTCAAATATGCAAAAGATGCTGGAAAACTGAAGAATTTATTGGGACCTGGAGATTTTTTCTCCTGAAGAACAGAGCTCAGTTTAATTGCTTGGATCAAACAAGGGACTCATGAACAACCATCACACAACAAAAAAAACAGTCGTAGATCATCCAGGTAACCACACACAGTATTAAGAATCAATGATTCACAAACTTTTGAACTGGGTCATTTTAATAAATTCAGCTATTTTTTTTGACTTATGGATTATATGTAAACATCTTTTATGTAAAATATC
Organism: Ctenopharyngodon idella; assembly: GCF_019924925.1. Lineage (NCBI taxonomy): Eukaryota > Metazoa > Chordata > Actinopteri > Cypriniformes > Xenocyprididae > Ctenopharyngodon > Ctenopharyngodon idella. The sequence goes on along the minus strand of NC_067240.1, from coordinate 7,664,014 downwards.
TTACTCAGGACAGTACTAAATAAAAAATAACATGCATTTTGTATGATCGCTCTTATTTTGTTAAAATTTTGCACATTTTTCACAGATTCTGCAAGTGGTTCACATACTTTTTCTTGCAACTGTATACAGGTGCTGGTCATATAATTAGAATATCATCAAAAAGTTGATTTATTTCACTAATTCAATTCAAAAAGTGAAACTTGTATATTATATTCATTCATTACACACAGACTGATATATTTCAAATGTTTATTTCTTTTAATTTTGATGATTATAACTGACAACTAAGGAAAATCCAAATTCAGTATCTCAGAAAATTAGAATATTGTGAAAAGGTTCAATATTGAAGACACCTGGTGCCACACTCTAATCAGCTAATTAACTCAAAACACCTGCAAAGGCCTTTAAATGGTCTCTCAGTCTAGTTCTGTAGGCTACATAATCATGGGGAAGACTGCTGACTTGACAGTTGTCCAAAAGACGACCATTGACACCTTGCACAAGGAGGGCAAGACACAAAAGGTCATTGCAAAAGAGGCTGGCTGTTCACAGAGCTCTGTGTCCAAGCACATTAATAGAGAGGCGAAGGGAAGGAAAAGATGTGGTAGAAAAAAGTGTACAAGCAATAGGGATAACCGCACCCTGGGGAGGATTGTGAAACAAAACCCATTCAAAAATGTGGGGGAGATTCACAAAGAGTGGCCTGCAGCTGGAGTCAGTGCTTCAAGAACCACTATGCACAGGACGTATGCAAGACATGGGTTTCAGCTGTCGCATTCCTTGTGTCAAGCCACTCTTGAACAACAGACAGCGTCAGAAGCGTCTCGCCTGGCTAAAGACAAAAAGGACTGGACTGCTGCTGAGTGGTCCAAAGTTATGTTCTCTGATGAAAGTAAATTTTGCATTTCCTTTGGAAATCAGGGTCCCAGAGTCTGGAGGAAGAGAGGAGAGGCACACAATCCACGTTGCTTGAGGTCCAGTGTAAAGTTTCCACAGTCAGTGATGGTTTGGGGTGCCATGTCATCTGCTGGTGTTGGTCCACTGTGTTTTCTGAGGTCCAAGGTCAACGCAGCCTTGCTGCTGACCAACTTTATGGAGATGCAGATTTCATTCTCCAACAGGACTTGGTACCTGCACACAGTGCCAAAGCTACCAGTACCTGGTTTAAGGACCATGGTATCCCTGTTCTTAATTGGCCAGCAAACTCGCCTGACCTTAACCCATAAGAAAATCTATGGGGTATTGTGAAGAGGAAGATGCGGTATGCCAGACCCAACAATGCAGAAGAGCTGAAGGCCACTTTCAGAGCAACCTGGGCTCTCATAACACCTGAGCAGTGCCACAGACTGATCGACTCCATGCCACGCCGCATTGCTGCAGTAATTCAGGCAAAAGGAGCCCCAACTAAGTATTGAGTGCTGTACATGCTGATACTTTTCATGTTCATACTTTTCAGTTGGCCAAGATTTCTAAAAATCTTTTCTTTGTATTGGTCTTAAGTAATATTCTAATTTTCTGAGATACTGAATTTGGGATTTTCCTTAATTGTCAGTTATAATCATCAAAATTAAAAGAAATAAACATTTGAAATATATCAGTCTGTGTGTAATAAATGAATATAATATACAAGTTTCACTTTTTGAATGGAATTAGTGAAATAAATCAACTTTTTGATGATATTCTAATTATATGACCAGCACCTGTATATATAATATATATATACATATATATATGTATGTTGTTACTTGGATTTTATTTATTGAAATTATTTATCATAAATTTCAGTGACTAGTAGGTGGATTGCACTGATATAAGTGAGTTATAAAACTCTTTTCACAGAAGACATAATCAAAACGCCACCACATGGAGGAAAAGAAGCCTTCTCGTTTGTATTTTATCGGCAAGAAAGAAGAATCTCATTCAGGCCAAGAGAACGACTGTAACTCTGGATGGAAGAGACATTCTTATTATATATCATCAGAGAACGTTCTATGCAATGGATCTGCAGTGTTACCAGTGAGTAGCATGAAAAGCATCTTTGCTTATTTTTCTGCACTAGAGGAGACCAAAGTAGCACTGTAGCACTGCTGTTGAGCATGTGTGCCAATAATACTAGTGGTAAAAGCCCAGAATCAGAGGTCATTTGCTCAAGTCTGATTATTGTATATGTCTGAATGACCTTTTTTTTTTTTCCCAAACAGATGCTGGCAGTACCTTGGAAACAGGAGATATTGAGGTAAAGCCATTTCTGCTCAAGCAGCTGAATCAATGAGTGATCCATAGATGCACTTGATACGCATTGTTACCTCCCATGTGAACTCTGACCCCGTTTAATGTTTCATGCACAGGAAATCAACAACAAGCTCTGTATTGTGTGCCCAAAGCACAAGTATAAGATCACTCTGGCTGAAGGCGAGGGGTTATACAAGGCCAAAAACCCCATGGAAGCAGTCCCTACCCCGCAGTGGTATTCCAAAGGCATAAAGCAGAGAGTGCACAAAGTGACGGAAGTAGACGAAGACATCTTTGTGACGTTGTCCACTTGCCCCGGGTGGATTGAGTCAGACTTTTATCAGACTGAGAAGGGCAGGGCAGAACTGAGAAAAGCGCAGGAGTCGGAGGATGGAGAAGAAGACGTGAATGCAGATGCAGATGAAGACGTATAGTCTGGAAGCAACAGTGAGACGAGAGCTTCAAAGATCCTAAGGGAACTGCATATATTAAGATTGATGATTTCAGAGTCAGTCTGCTTGAATAAAAATGCAATTTGACATCATGAATCACAATAATATCATACCCTTTTGGTGACAGTGCCAGGCTCTCTGTACATCTCCATATTTCATATTGATGCCAGTATAAATATATATATATACATATATTACATTTATGCATTTGACACGATCCAAAGCCACTGCTTTCAAGGCATACATTTTTATTAGTTCATGCATTTCCTTGGAATGCTCTACTGTTTTAGTTACAGGAATGCAATAATAATAGTAAAAGATGTTCAAAATAATTTTGGAGATGGTTTGATAACTACACTTTTCTCGTATTATGATATCTTTGGGTATAACAGAAGGTTGGAACAGTCTATTTTCAAGCTGTGAGCTCATATTGACATTGATAATGCCATGTTTATTTTAGCAAAAATTCAATTGATTCTTGCACAAATATTTAATTTGGCATTTAATTATTATTTCATGCATGAAATATACTAAAGAGAAACAATGACCATCAACTTCAAGCATAGCAGAAAGTAAATGGCAAAGTGCCAGAAATTAGACAGTCTTGGAATACATCATAATTAATTTTCATATTTTAATAAATAATTCAATTTGTTTGGCTCCTGCATGCCTACATCGTTCATAATTGTGTAATTATGTGAGGGCCATTGCTGGAATGGTTTTATAATACATAGTCTGTATATGTTGTCTAATTGTCTTTCATCTGATAAACTGACACATGAAAATTGCCACATTAGACCCAGCAGAGCACAACTCCCAGACAATAAAACAAACCCCATGTCAGTCACAAATCCATGTCTCTTCTAAAAGAGATCACTGGTTGCCAAGTCTGTGGTTTTTCCATGGATTTGGGCTACTTTTGAACTGTTGCCGCAGGTTGTTTTTTCCCCCCTGTGGGTTAAAAGTTTTGATATATTGCATAACTTATATTTAACTGAAATGCTTGTATTGAAATGTTATATTACTACCAGTGATAAATCTGAGCTAGATGTACTGATGATCAGTGGCTAGATGTTAAGTTTTGTGAAGAAGGGCCACTATTGGGGAGCTTTTGAGCGGTGTTTATGATCACTACGATATAGTGGTTTTCAATTTGCAATACAGTGACTGTAAATTATGTATTTTAGGTGTGGGAATGGCATATTTTGAGTTTTCATATTGGGATATGGTCATTAGGCTACTTTTGGGCTATTTTTATGATTGGCCCTTGGGCTAGTTTTGTTACACAGACCTGGCAACCCTGTCTCCTTACAGGCCTTTATTGAATACTTGATTCTGATTGGCCAGTATATCATGTTCACTTACGCTACTGTTCAAAAGTTTGTGGTTGGTAAGATTTTCTAAAATATTTTTTAAAGAAATCTCTTATGCTTACCAAGGATGCATTTATAGATTAAAAAATAAAACACTAAAAACAGTATTGTGAAATATTATTATACTTTAAAATAACTGTTTTCCTATTTTAATATATTTTAAAATAATTTTAAAGCTGGGTATTCCTTCATAAATCATTCTAATATGCTGATTATGTGCGTAATAAAACATTTTTTAATATTATCAGTGTTGAAAACAATTGTGCTGCTTAATATTTTTGTGGAAAAAGTGATCATTTTTTCAAGATTATTTGACGAATAGAAAGATCAGTATTATTTGAATGTCTTTACTGACACTTTTGATCAATTTAATGCATCCTTGCTGAATTAAAGTAGTATTATTTGTATTTCTTATTCTGACCCAAACTTTTGAATTGTATCTTTATTAATTTGCAGAGTAGCCATGTAATAAGGTCCTCATTGTGATAATGCTATGTAATATTACAAATCTTGCAACAATATCTGGACAATAATACCATAACATTCACTGGTTTAACAAAGGATAAACCATGCAGCAGTGTGCTGAGTAAGTGAAATGTATTAAATGATCCAGAATTATTGATTATGAATCTATTTAGCTGAGAGCAGAAGCTTTAATAAACTCAAATGGTGCCTGTTTAACAAATCCCATTACACTATGAACAAAGAAAGGACAAGAAAACACACTGATAAGTATCTTGACTAACTAGATTGGCAGATATCCATACACTTCTCATTCTGCAGTTATGGACTTATCTAAAAGAAAATTCACAAAGCTTGATGGTACAGTTACTGTAACGTAATATCCTGCTTAAACAGGGCCTGTTGTCCGTTTAATGGCTCTGAATGGACTGTTATTCCCATTCTCAATGAGGAATAATGTGTGTAGCCTGTGTAAGATCAGGAGTTACACTTCCCTGTGGAGTGATTGTGATCTCTGGGCCAAGAATGCACAAGACAGGCACGTGATTGTGCATTGGAGTAGAAATAAGATTCTGCATGGCTGATGACCTATAATAACCCACCCTGCCCTTAGAAACAAATGTTCTCAATGGTACACCAACCAAGCAGCCTTAAATAGCATATACACCTCTCAGCAATGCTTGTAAAAAGAACGTGTTTTATTATTTATTTCAGCCTGTTGACAAACAGAAATCATTTCTTTTAGCTTGTAGAATGGAAAGGACTGTCTGGCATGATAAATCCTCATTAGATAATGAATTTATGGAAGTTTGGAATACTGCACTCTAAAAAATGCTGGGTTAAAACAACCTAAGTTGGGTTAAATATGGACAAACCCAGTGATTGGGTTGTTTTGACCCAGTGGTTGGGTTAAATGTTTGACCAAACCTGCTGGGTAGTTTTATTTAACTCAACTATTGATTAAAAATTACTATATGACTGGCTTAAAATGAACCCAAAATAGGTTGGAAATTAAAGGGTTAGTTCACCCAAAAATGAAAATAATGTCATTTATTACTCACCCTCATGCCGTTCCACACCCGTAAGACCTTCGTAAATCTTCGGAACGCAAATTGAGATATTTTTGTTGAAATCCGATGGCTCCGTGAGGCCTGCATAGGGAGCAATGACATTTCCTCTCTCAAGATCCATAAAGGTACTAAAAACATATTTAAATCAGTTCATGTGAGTACAGTGGTTCAATATTAATATTATTAAGCGACGAGAATATTTTGGTGTGCCAAAAAAAAAAAAAAAAAACGACTTATATACTGACGGCCGATTTCAAAACACTGCTTCAGGAAGCTTCGGAGCATAATGAATCAGAGTGTCGAATCAGCGGTTCGGAGCGGCAAAGTCACGTGATTTCAGCAGTTTGGCGGTTTGACACACGATCCGAATCATGATTCGATACACTGATTTGTAACGCTCCGAAGCTTCCTGAAGCAGTGTTTTGAAATCGGCCATAAATAAGTCGTTATTTTGGTTTTTTGGCGCACCAAAAATATTCTCGTCGCTTTATAATATTAATATTGAGCCACTGTACTTACATGAACTGATTTAAATATGTTTTTAGTACATTAATTGATCTTGAGAGAGGAAATGTCATTGCTGGGCTATGCAGGCCTCACTGAGCAATCGGATTTCAACAAAAATATCTTAATTTGCGTTCCGAAGATTAACGAAGGTCTTACAGGTGTGGAATGGCATGAGGGTGAGTAATAAATTACATTATTTTCATTTTTGGTTGAACTAACCCTTTAATTAAAATATAAAATATTAAACAATTAATGTAAATGTTCATTTCCAACCTATTTTGGGTTCATTTTAAGCGAGCAATATAGAAATTTTTAGACAATAGTTGAGTTGAATAAAACAACCCAGCAGGTTGGAGTCAAACATTTAACCCAACCGCTGGGTCAAAACAATCCATGCTTAACCCAACTTGGGTTATTTTTAACCCAGCATTTTTTAGAGGGTATATTTGAAGCAAGTCCAACTACACTGTAAAAAGTGTTTTTTTTGGTTAATATGTACATTTTCTGAAGAAAATGTGAGTGGCGCTTGCTATGGCAAAACTCGGGCACTTGGCTGAGTTCTACTAGCGTCTTCTGCATGATTGCTAGAGAGCCAACTCCCATGTGTATACAATGTTCTGGTGCTGAGATATGGCTTGTTTATGTTGCTATATGGTTGCTAGGGTGTGGATAGACAGTTGCCAGGGTGATATTTAAAGACTACTTGTCAGTCTGATCTGAGCACATCCCCATGTCTTTATGTTGTTCTGATCCAGAGATGCAGCCCAATTTGATTTACTGCAAGGTTGCTAGGGTGCTCTAAATGGTTGCTAGAACGTGCCTAGACAGTTGCCAGGATGATACCTAAAGCTTACTGACAGTCTGTATCAAAAGAGACCGACCCCATGTCTCTACAATTTTCTGATCCAGAGATATCCTTCACATTCTTTTTCAGTGGAAAGTCTATGGGGTGGTTTCTAGGGTGCTGTAACTGGTTGCTAGGGCATGGCTAGGAAGTTGACCCCATTTATTGGCTGGTTGCTAGGCCGAGTGAAATGAGCCCGCCCCCCAAGTCCCTACGACATTCTGATATGGAGATATGATGTCACAAAGTTCCCTCTGGACGAAAATCGTTAATCTGATCGCTTCACTTCGCAAGCACCACTAATAAAATTTTACAAGAAAATACTATTTAGATTTTTCTATTTCATAATTTCATGTTTATTTCAATTTGTTGCTTGCCGTTTAGGCTAGTTGTTTGTGAAATTACTAGCAATTTCTGAATAAAAATTGTTTCTACACCACGTTTTTTTTTCAGTAGGTCATGAAATAAAAACATCCCTATACTTTTACCCTATAATCAGCAATCTTCCCGCATGTAACGATGATGCAAAGCTTCTCTTTGCGTTCAACGTTGATGGATGTGGGATTATATTAGACCTGTTTGGATAATAAGCTTGTTATGGTAGAATTAAAATGATCCTTTCAGGAGATCAGGACAGCATGACTGATGGAAATAAGGTGGAATGGGAGCTTAGATTCGCTGCGGCTCAGGAGAGATGATGCTATTTTGGTGATCTCAGAGGGGGATCTGAAGGGTGCTGAGGCTTTTTTGATGTCATATTGTGGCATACAAAGCAAATTAATACACAACACTTGGCTAAAAATAGAAGTATCCAATTTACTGAAGTAATGCAGCTTGTTTATGAATAGAGTTGTGTGAGTCTAATGAATAATGGCAAATAATTCCTGGAGATGAAGAGAACAGACAATAAGACAGCTTTTATTCCTTGCAGATTAGGTTATAGGGTCAAATGCTATTTTTAAACAGCGTTTTCAGCGTCAATACGTTGCCTCTAGGAGATCGACTTTGAATTTACTACACCTTTGTTCTACACCAGTGGCTCTAGGGGGCCTCAGTAAATGAAAGATGTTTTAAAAGATGTGGAAAAATCCTCTCATTGCTGCAAACAAAATTGAAAAATTTCACTATTCAGAGGCTGGTTGAGCTGAAATCATATATTATATATATATATATATGATTTCAGCTCAATATATATATATTCCATAATATATATATACAGTCAAACCATAAATTATTCAGACATTTTTTACATTTTTGATATATTTTTACAGAGGGTGTAGGACACTATAGTTCATTTATGTAAGTGAGGATAGCAAAATAAGTAAACTGTTACATATTATACCCAAAAATTCTTCATACAGTGGACTACAGTAAAATTGATAAAATTTGGAACCAAAAATTATTCAGACCCTTTGACCTGACCATGTTTTGCTGAAGTGTTATCTGACATATTAAGATTAATTTTTTCTGACACAGTTTAACTTTGAGATCTTGTCATATTTTATTACCATTTTTTTTTTTACAGTGAATAAACTGTATTAATGAATGAAATGTTCAAGGTGTCTGAATAAATTTTGGTTTGACTGTATATACACTGTAAAAAAGAATTGTTGGTTTAACTTAAAAAAAAGTAAGTTACATTAAAATTTTGAGTTCATTGAAATGAAAAATTTGAGTTAATACAATGAAGGCAGTTGTTGGCGAAGGTGAAGTTGATTTGACGAAAGAAAAAATGTGATAAATCGTTGAAAATATTTTTTACAGTATATATTTATATATATATATATATATATATATACTGTGTGTGTGCGTGTGTGTGTGTATATATATATATATATATACGCACTACCGTTCAAGTTTGGGGTCAATCTTTTTTTGTTTGAACAAAAAATGCTTTTATCAAACAAGGATGCATTAAATTGATCAAAAGTGACAGTAAAAACATTTAAAAACTGACAAAATTATTAAGCTGCACAACTGTTTTCAGCATTAATAATATAAGAAATATTTCTTGAGCAGCAAATCAGCATATTAGAATGATTTCTGGATTTCTGATCTCTGGATCATGTGACACTGAAGACTGGAGTAATGATGCTGAAAATTCAGCTTTACCATCATAGGAATAAATTACATTTTACAATATAGTTAGGCTATTTTAAATTGTAATATTTCACAATATTACTGTATTAAGACTTTTCTTATATTTAGTATATTTATACTGTATATATATATATATATATATAAACCTCCAGCCAAAGTAATGCACAGATATGGAGTCTAATCAATGTTTATTTGTATATTTGTTTATAAATGCCTATTATTACCACTGCAACCTTTCATTAGAGGATCAGTGCCTTGAAAGCCCATAATATAGAGGTAGTACAGTTGTGTGGGTCACGTCATGCAGTGGTGTCAGCATGCAGCATGTCTAATTAGTATTGCTTGTGAAAGCGAAGCATAAATATTGTTATCTCACACCCAAAGGGCCTCTGGATGCCCCTACGGACCCCTGCCATGTCTCAGCTCAGGCATGGCGGTGGGCTCTTTTGACTTTGGCTAGTGCACTGAAGGACTGTGGGGGGCTCCCAGGGGCCCAAAACCGATGTGTTTTGCACCAGCGAGCGTCATATGCTTGTGAAAATCTGGCTATGTAGTTGGTTTTGCACTTGATTGAGCTTGCGGTGAGACTGCATTTTTATTTGTTAGGAGTAACAGTCAAAGACTCTCTAATATCATGTATTAATGACTGAAAGTGCCATTGGTTTGAACAGACAAGACAGCAGAGGCACAGCACTAACACGAAAAGCCTGTGTGCGCAGCCCATGTGTGCGGTGTGGACAGCAAGTGTCCACGTCCGTCCGATCGTTTGCTGAGTCAGGAGGCACCCACTCGCGCTGCTCTTTCTTGTTTTCCTCTAGATTCTTATCTCATTGACCCATGAGCTTTGACGTTATGCTCAAGTGACGTCTGGTTTCAGGGCTCAGATCGTGCCATGCGTCCCGGGAAGCGCCGGATCCCTGTTTTCGGTGGAGTATGAACTTGTTTCTTCTAGCGCAGGATCCACTGGATCTTTTCTGCCTGGATGTGTGTGTTTACAGCCGGATCATTGCGCACCTGACACTCTTTCACTTTTACAGCGCGTGTTTAATGAATGAACCGTTCGCTTTTTTATTCTGCTGACGGATTGTACCGTGTCCGACCTTCATTGCGGAAAACAGCCGGAGACTGATGTGAAAGCCCGCCGCTGAAGTACGTGCTCTACGAGCCTTGTTCCAGCGGACGGCTGTTGTGATCATGTAAGTATGCATATGACTCTTGCTTTGCCATGACTGAAGCCCCAATAGCGCAAAATGACAGGTATGCTACAGTACCCTGACATAAATATCAATGCACTGTTACTGTGCACGCATGCATAGGTTGCGTGTGCAGTAATAATAGCTTAATAACAGCAATTATTATATATGTATATAGAAAATGGTAGATAAATAGACGTATACTGTAATAACGTGTATGTGCCTACTATAGTGCATGCAAATATTAATGCACTATAACATGCAATAATAATAAAAAGCCATTTTGGGCTCTTAACTGTATATTATTACATTTTGTCCCGGGACCTACATATTTTAGCAATAAAAATGCTCATAAAAACAAAACAAAACAAAAAAAACTTTGTAATATTTTACCATAAAAATGTATTGTCTGATGTATTATATACTAAACATTCTCATTAAATTGTTATTTTACATCTTTTTTTAATCTTTAACAGTATTTAACAGTAAAATGAGTAAAATATAGACTATATTATAGACTATATGTGTGTGTGTGTGTGTGTGTGTGTGTGTGTGTGTGTATATATATATATATATATATATATATTATATATATATAAAACCATACATTTGAAGGTATTTTATGCTAAAATTACATTTAATGCAATGTTAAGCCAGTTATTCACCGTATATGTGACCATGGACCACAAAACCAGTCACAAGGGTAAATTTTTTTAATTGAGATTTATACATAATCTGAAAGCTGAATAAATAAGTTTTCCATTGATGTATGGTTTGTTAGGATATAGGACAATATTTGGCTGAGATACAAGTCCTTAGCAATGCATATCTAGCCACAAAAATACATTTTTTCTATATTTATAGATTTTTGGCATATAAGAAAAATCGATGTTTTTGAACAATACAATGTATTGTTGGCTATTGCTACAAATATACCCGTGCGACTTATGACTGGTTTTGTGGTCAAGGGTCACAGTTAACTTACAGTTAACCAATTAACAGGTTTTTACTGTAGCATTTTTGGAGTTTCTTCTGTAAAAATTACAAACATTTTCACAGTGTAGAGAGAGTTAGTGAATGACTTTGTGTGAAAGCTGTGGGTTGTGACTGCTTATATAAAGACAAATGGTTGGATTGTAATTTAAACTGCTGCAGGTCTATACACATAGTCGCCCTGGGTAGTGAGTGTCCTGGGGGCGTCGGTGCTGGGGATGAGACGGCCGGCCCGGGACAGGTCCAAGGTGGTTTGTTGTGGAGTTACCTGGGCCACGGAGCTCGGGAATTGGATCCAAACTCAATGACACCATCAAGGCATCCCCTGAATCCTGCGTTTATGGAGTACCAGTCTAGAGTATTCGGGGATGTCAGAGTGATGGTGCGAGATTGTCCCAGCTGGGTGAGTAACAGAGTGAATGAGAGAGGGATGATGGAATTCAAAAGCAGGATTAGGGTTTCTGCAGACACTTGCAAGGGAGTTGTTTCTGCCTGATTGGAAGACTTAGAGGAATTTAATGATATCCATAAGCTGATTGGTGGAACAGATGCTGAGCTACTGAGATATGCCCTCTTAGCATCCCAGGTCATTTCATCCTTCGTTTTAATCACAGGACCTCTTGGACAGTGACTGGGCGAGCGTGCGGAACGTTCTGGAGCAGGCCGACATCGTGGTCATTAAGTACTCGGTCAACGACAAACTGGCCTTTCAGCAGGTCAGAAACGGCTATGCTCCAAGACTTCGCCCTCTTCTTCGGCACTGGGGTCTTCCTGTGATTCTGGTAGCCATTGGGGCGAGACTAAATGGTGAGACGTGATTGTCTGTTTCTGCATTGCATTTGTTTAAGGTATTTTTCTCTATTATGAAGTTTTAAAGAAAAGCCTTTTGCAGTGCAGATGTGGGAGATAATGGCCTTAATGGAAACAATTTAACTAAACTCTAGTTAAAAATTGGCTTATATGGTTTTGCTTATGGAATGTGAGCTTAAGTACTGTAAGCAGAGGAAATAATGTCAAGTAATAATGATGGTGTGCATTTAAGCCTAATTACTTCATGTCAATCAAAGTATTAGACACTTAAATTGACTTTTAAACATTCCTAAAATGACAAAATGCAACATTCAATTAATTAAAATGGATGAAACGTATAGGAACACTATGGTACTGTGGTGTTGAACTGGTTAACCATTACTGATCTTCAAAAGTAACGCAGCATATGAGAAGCTTCTGACTTCAAGGAAAAGGAGAAAGTCTGATCGAGCAGAGATTTGGCGCTCTTTTGATGTGCTGAGCAGGGTTGCGCCGTGAGCGTTTGTTGAATATGCTCATAGGTAAACATTTATAGACTCAAAGCACTTAGACCACAGATTTGGCTCCATTCGCTGTGAAAGCGGCAGCTCTCTGCTCACTGCATGACCTTTGAGATGTATAATTCATCAAGATGTGATTCCATCCAGCTACATCATTTATCCCTGAAGGATAATGGAGGACAAACGAATACGATGGGTTTGTTTAAGACTTGCAAAAAGTTCCTGTAGCGCAGGGTTTCTCAAACTGGGGTTCGCAAGTTGATGAAAAGCTAATAATTAATTAAATAATAAAAAATATAAATTTAAAACAATTGAAATAAAAACACTTGCTAAGACAGAAATATTTCATTTGTTTTTATTTTAAATATTTGGTTTACCTGCATGTCATGTGATTATTAACCAACATTAGAGAACTGCGAACATGTGAATGTGTTGGTAATTTACAGAAAAAAATAATGTTAAGGGAGCTCAGCTGACAAAACTGCCGTAAAGTTTTGCTTGTCATAACTATATTTTATGATAATGTGAGTGTTGCTTGCCTGTGCAAAGCTGAGTTTGATGCTACAGGGTGTTGATATGCAGTAGGTGGTTTGTACAGGTGGGAATCATACGTTCAATCACTTAGAAAAGCAACAAGCATGTCTGTATTACAAATGATGCAGAATAAATTATGCACAAAGTTTAAAGGGATAATGAAATGAAATGAAAATTCTGTCATCATTTAGCCTACCTCATGTCCTTCTAAACCTGTATGACAAATATTCTGTTTATAATCAGATTGATGACTTTCATGTAAACACCTCAATTGATCCAATTAAGCTCGATATGAATGAAATTTCGGATTGAAAGGGGTGGTGTAGATCTGAAATAATCCGATCAACAGGAAAAATTAAAGCTGCTGTCCTTAACTTTAAAAATTATCCAAAATCAATTTTTGAGCAAGTACATAACCAGCCAGTGTTCAAAACTATTTTCTTACCTTACCCAGTTCACAACAGTAAGCTTGTAATTATGTTTTATAATTCGGGTAATACTGGTGGGTTTTCGCGGGAAATTCAAGCATGCCGCCGTTCGTCTTTGCGTCATTACGTCACATCTGTTTACATAAAGAACGAGTCCCAACTAGTAGGCTATATCGCATGTGAAGCGGATCATTTATAGCCTTTTCTCACAGCAGCTGCAATAATTAAACTTATGTATGGTATGACAAATTATTAGATTGTGTACAGAAATTGAAATCTACAGGTAACACTAACACACACTAAATACACATAGTCACACAATGCTGTTGTTAACATTAACAATTTGAGAACAAAGTATAACAATAATAATTATTTGCTCGGTTTGACATGATGCTTTTTTTTCCTCAGTTGGTTGGAACAAAAGTGGCAGGTTTGTTACTTACTTGTTCAGATGACATTTTCCAGTAAAAATTCTTACTTTGGTCATACTTCAAGACTACAATCTGTGATTCTGAAGTAAAGTATCCACACGAATGCGGTGACTGACAGCAAACATTAGATTCATCTGCGCTGAGAAGTCGTGCTGAGGCACAACCCACGTAAAGATGATAATTCCGCAAACAACTGCAATTGCAGGTTTCAAACAGAGATGGCGACAAAGAGGCAAACATTACGGACTGCAGCTTTAAGCATGTAAACACATTTCAATTTGACTATTTTCTTAATCAAATTCAAAAATAGGCTACATTGCACACTGTGCAGTCTCGTGATGCGTAGCCTATGTTTATATACATTTTACATAAGATGAATTTCGTATGTTTATTCATCTCATGTCTTATGAACTGGTCAGAGAGACTGTATATTTACTTCATATTTGCTAAAAACCTCTTCTTTTTCTTTTTGACATGTCTTCAAGCAAAAATGCTCACAGCAGCGCTGGTGACATTATCGTAATTCTGAAGGTAGCGACTACGCATGCACTGAAATTTTGTTCTGAATACATGTAATGCCATGTGCGGAATATGTGATAAAGGAATAGGTGAAACGGATTGCAACATTTAGGGTTCATAACAGAACATTCATTCTGAAAATGAAAAATTAGTGCATGTAAACATACCTTAAGGAACACAAAAGAAGATATTTAAAAAACACGATGAAAGTCAGTTGGGCCCAATGTTGTTCAGACTTTCAAAATATCTTCTTTTGAGTTCCACATAAAGTCATACAGTTTTGGACAACATGAGTTGAGTAAATAATGAGAGAATTTTCATTTTTGGGTGAACTATACCTTTAGAACTTACACTTAGTGGTTTGTTTATTTCTAATACTCTAAATGTGAGCAAAAGTAATATTTATGCTAATGAATTCATGCCATGATGATCGTGCTGTATTTCCTGTTGTTCGGCCGTGGAGAGACCTGAGGTAAAATGAGACTGTAAACATGGCCTAAAAGGCTCACACATACTCACACAGTACATGTTTTTCCATTTCTCCGGGGTTTTTCTTTTATTGGCTACAGTGATTCATACCTCTTCCTGCCCGTGCCCTGTTCACGTCTTTTTCTTCCACTCTTCCATTCTCACTCCATCTATCTCTCTCTCTCCATTTAGCTGTCTTTCCTTTCTATCATGTTATTGGCTCTTCTTTTCCCTGAGGCATTCACCCTACTAGCCGGCCAACTCCTCCTAACACACACACACACACACACTTTGTTTTTATCCAGCTATCCCGCTCTCTCATTCTGTCACTGCCACTCTCTCCACCCGTCCGCACAAACACATACTGAGTTTAAATTTACGCTGGTATAAACTTGAGCTGGCATGCATTGTTACGTAATAAAGACTCTGATTCCGTCGCTCCATATGCCTGCCTGTTGACATGGCTCTGAATGTTATGTGCTCTCTCTCTCTGTCAGTACGGGTCTAGATGTTTGCCTGCTTTATTTGGCCCCTTGCTCTACAAATGTCATTTGTACTGTGCATCAGTAATTCGTTTGCATATGCATATATCACTTTTATGTTGTGTTCCCCACTGTCATCATCCACAGATGAAGGCCCGCCGTGCACATGTCCTCTGTGTGCGTCCGACTGGAGCAGCTGTGTGCCCCACAGTGAGGGGCTCCAGCTGTCCAGGGACCTGGGGGCCACTTACCTAGAGCTGCCCTCTCTAAACAACTTTTTTGTGGGTCGTTACTTTGGCAGTGTGGTAAGTGTCTCTTTCTCTCTTAATCATTGTTAAGAAGTGTCATTAGCATGCAGAGGAACTGTACTTGAGGTTTAGTGGTTCCGGGCTGGTAACCACCAGGTTGGATGTTCAAACCTTGTAAGGGGTAATTTATAAACTCCATGTCTGGGGTGAAACATAAAACCCATCCATCACCACTGAGACCTTAAACCCTGGTTGCTCCAGAGGGACTGTAATAAGTGGACTGTAAGTCATTTTGGATAAAAGCTTCTGCTAAATGGCTAATTAGAATTTATATTTTGAGAGCGTTTAAGGTTTCTCAACAGTATCTACTGTATCACATGCAATAAGGAGGCAATCATTTTCTCATTCTTATGCTTGTAAACACAAGCAAAACATGTTTACAGAAATGCTTTTACAATTAAAGTCTATGGGGCAAGGCATTAAAGAAAGAATGCTTAAAGACATAATATGTAAGATTTTTGGATTAAAATATCCAAAAACCACTAGAATAATGTTATATATTTTGTTGACTTGTGTACTTGCATTATCCTTAAAGGTGGGGTATACATTTTTTCACTGTTTGGAAGTTAGTCGGGCCGATACCAACAACAAACGTCTAACCAATCAGCATTAGGGGGCGTATGACGATCGAGGAGAGAGAATGAGCAAGAGGGAGATTTGAAAATAACTGCAGAACGAGAGATGGGACACAATACAAAACAGCTCAAAAGAATATCACTGGAATGAAGGTTTATGATTGGGCAAGCGCTTTAGGACCCGCGTTTATATTAGAAAAGCTTTCCAGCGCTGGAAAGAGCTAAGCGGGAAGGCCTGAAAACAGACATGGAGGCTACTTTGATTCCTTCTCATGTGAGTACACTGGGTTTTGATGGTCTGGAGCTGCTGTGCTGTTGGCGACTAACAACAAACACTTGTTTGTATTTTTGTGCTTCCTTGTCGTTTGTTCATCATCTGCGTTTTATTTTTCGTGAAGCGACAGCTATCCACTCACATCTACTCGCATTGCGTGTGTGAGAGTTTTGCAGTTAAACTACTGCACACTGACGCCCGCTAGAGAATGAAGTGTTTAGCGTCGTTGGTAGTACATTTGCCTCACATGCCAGCAGCGATCGGGCTGTGGTTTAAGACCGACTCGGAGCAGGGTGGTTAGTATTGGAGTGTGAGTTTTGGAGGCGAAGCAATGAAGAGAGGGGTTGGTTTGTTTGGGTTGATTTCAAATATCAACAGTGTTCAACAACGAATTTGAGAAATCACATACAGCACCTTTAAAAGGTTAGTTCACCCAAAAATGAAAATTCTGTCATTAATTACTCACTCACATGTCCTTCCACACCCGTAAGGCAAGGCAAGGCAAGTTTATTTATATAGCACATTTCATACACAATGGTAATTCAAAGTGCTTTACATGAAAAGGAAACAAATACATAAGAATAAAAATGGAATGAACAGGAAACAAATATATGAGCCCTAATTGCCTGAATCACTAAGTTCTGATGTGGAACAGACCTTGTCCAGTGCTTTACACTCCCTGTACACAGATGCACCACTTTCGTGTCCCTGTATTAGAGTGCGTTCAGTGTGCCTGAAACTTAGCGGTGAAACTTAGCGGCGAAACTTACATAATGTGCCTTTAAAGGGTTAAATATTAGTAATAATATCATTATCGCTTTATGTTAGTGCTAGATGATGATGTAAACCTCAAAATATCCAATATTGGTCAATAAATAATCGTTATTCACATATTATTATAATCACATAATCGTTATTTACATATGATTCACATATTCTTATTCTGTGACAACTGATTTACATTATATGTGCATTTTGAGACCTTTTATTTAGAAAACAAAAAGGTTCTATCTACAGAGTCAAATGGAATGTGTAGGAGCCATTTGTTTCAGTTTATATAGTTTGTTCTTTTAGGCCACTAGAGGGCGCATAACATATTTATGTTGTCGCAGAATGCAAAAATGTTGAAGCTCATTATCTCAAAACCGCTCAGAATGCAGATGGAACCTTATAATTCCAAGGTGGCAAAATATTAAATAAAAAAAAAATTCAACAGATAACTGGTGTAGTGCAGATGTATCATGCATTCCTGCAATTTAATAATACCAATTAAGATGCGCACAAATTTGCAGAATTTGAATGAAGCTCTAAGAAACCATCCATTAATATATTCTATTTTTTTACCTTAATATTCTGATGAGTTATTTTCTCATGTTCATGACTTAATATTTATTTTTTGTGTGGTCTTAATTTTCTTGTGATCTTGACATAATAAAAATTGTTTTCTCTGGATCTTTACATAAACACCTTTTATCAGACAGTAACACATCTGACAGTAATTTAATTATTGGGAACGCTTTACTTTTTGACTAATGCAATGTAAAATACAAGATAAAATAATTTCTAAATAAATAAAGCAGTAACTGATGTCATCATAGTCACGAGTTTGTTTTACAAGGCTGTTTATACGTTTTGGAACTCAACCAAGGTGGATTACTTTCATTAATCTGCCAATCTTGCCCCATAGACTTCCTCTGTAAGTGCAAAACTGTAAATTTTTGTTCATTTTTTATATATTGCCAGCCGAAAATTATTTTCTGTGGTAATTAGGAGTGCGTCACAGATGCTGTATTGAACATGTATGAAATCCAGATTGTTTTATTGATGTTCTGTGAATTTAAAATGTCAACAGTGTCTATTTACATTGCGAACTCCGTGAACCACTGTTCAGACAATTTACTCATATTGCACATATCACTCCTATTTAACATTTATCGCTAATCAGTCACTATTTGCACATAGTCTAAACAAAATGCTGTTTGTTGCTATTTAAACTTGGGGCAAACTGTATCTACCACTATTCACACTCAATTCCCATAGCATCTAACAAAAAACTGTCAAAATTTGGGTACTAATAGGCCTATGCACCTTTCTGGGGGGTAGTTAAGGTACAAAGTTGTCCTTTTAAGGGTATTGCCTCAGCGACAAGTTGTTGTACCCCTAATTTTTTTCTGACAGTGCACTTAATCTAAATAACCACAAATATCCCACCATATTTGGTCTTGGTGTGATTGTGGTACATTTAAATGTTATTTACATGCTCTCTTTTGAATCTTCATACAGCTGGAATACTTCATGATTCAGTGTCTGAAGCAGAAAGCCAAAGAACGGCCAGACAAACGGCGGGGTCACAGGCTTAACGAGCCCCGCCCCCCTCATTTGGACCAGCCAGGTTAGTGGCTGCTGAGATTTTTCCTCATTATTATGTACATTTTGTGTCTAGTGTTTGTATTTGAAATCGACCTCCCATTTTACTAAAGGATATTTAGGCATCTTTAGATTTTTCTGTTTCCCTTCAAACCTGTATAATTTTGGCTAATCTCACTAATAACGACTTGCAATTTGCTGGGCATTTTATCTTAATCTCTGCACAGCAGTCGGGCAGCACAATATGCACAAAATGGCAATATTCATCAGTAACTGAGTCAATTGACTTGTCTGACATTTAGATAAAAGGATTGTCTGATGAAGGCTAGTAGCATTCTGCACAAGATGAGCATTGCTACCAGCAGTGACACTTAGAAAGAGAAGCCAAAGCTTTCTGTAGTTTGCTGGTGTGGCTCCAGCACCACTTAGGCTCTTTTTATAGAGCACAGCCCATAAAATATGAAGGGTATTGAATGCTGGGAAACCATTGGTGTGGCCTCAAATGAATGGTTATGGACGAGTGCATAAAAGTACAGCAGTAATATATCAAAAATGTGCCTATAATACAGACATGATGAATAAACAACATCTGTTTGTTGTACTTGTTCTATTTCTTTTTAACATCTGGTGTTAATGTGCTCTTCCCTCATTTTGGATTTGCTTTCACGTCACTTTTCCTTTTGCTCCCGTCTTATTACAGTATCCCTTACTCATCCTGTCTTGTCTGCTTTGCTTGTCTCATCATTCTCTTTCTCCACCTTATTTCCATCATACTAAAAAATTCCTTACCCATCATCCTCCTCTGCTTAGCTCACCTTGTTTCTCCCTCTTTCTCACCTCTTCCTTTTATCTTCCTCTCGCTCACATCCTTTTGTACTTCCAGAAGTTCTCTACAGGAAACAATAACCACAAATTAGAGCAGTTTGGTTGCTTCTCTAGACAGCATTTAAATTCAATGGAACAGTTGTGAGCAATATTAGGGACTTTAAAGGGGTCATGAACTGCATTGTTGTATTGTTTTATAATGTTTCATGGGGTGCACTTATAATGTTAGAATGATTTTTACATCAAAAATGGTCATAATTTAGAAATAAAAGGTATTTTTCCTACCCTGATTTTAGCGCTCTTATTTGAACGCTCTGTTTTAAGGGGCGTGTCTGCTGTGAGACTTCAGTGTAAACGCCCACTGCTGTGATTGGCTAACATCTTTGCATATGAAATAGCTAAGTATTACATGTGGAAATCTCTCGAAAACTTTTAGTACGTTTTTACTATTACAGCTCTCAAGGTTAACTAATCATGAAAAGTGTTGATTATAGTAATATATTTAGATCTATAGCATTATATTTAGATTGTGTTGTGAAAGGTTGCAGTGATGAACATTGTAGCCGATTACAGGCATGTTGTTGAGCGCATGAATGCAGCGATCTCGTCGTTGCAACTCGATTCTTGCACTCTCACGAATGCTTTCATCATAACAGTGCAAACATGATGTAAATAAGAGTTTTGTTGATTTTAATAGGAGTTTTGGCGCGAGTCCAGAACTCAGTCACTGATAAACTCCGCTGTTTGATTGACAGCTCCAGCGATTGCAAAGGGAGCGTTCTTTGATTGCTTTCTATATATAATTTAAGCACAGTTTAAATAACAGATTATTTTCATCCTACTAAGAGAAACAATGTGAAGTTGACCGTTTAGTCACTGGTTTGATTTACTGACACATAAAGAACATCTGACTGACTCACAATATAGCTGTTTTACTGTATGTTTGATCAAAAAATACAGCCAAGACACCTACATCTGCAATCAAAAGTCAGAGATTTCACTTTGAACTCATTTCTCCTCTCTCCTAGTCTCATTTGTGTCTATTTGAAGGTTTTTAAGCAGAAACATCTGAGATCTGAAGTTGATATATGAATGAATATGAATGAGCAATGAAAGAGCCACATCTGAGCATTAAAGCTGTTCTATAACATCTCCATGTCTTCCAGCGCGTCTTCCCCCGGTGAGAGTGGAGGAGTCCAGCTTCTCTCAGGACCTGCAGTGGCTTCTCGAACGCGGCGTTCAGTTCGCAGACGTTGCGTTCTACGCGGGGGACTCTGGGAAGGAGCTGGGCTGGGCACATGCGTCCGTTCTGTGTGCCGTCAGCCCATACTTCAGACAGCTGTTGGTGGGACGGCAAGCCTGGGAAAGGCCCGTCTCGCGCTGCACCTGTAGGGAAAGAGATGGCCCCCACTCGCTTTTGTCCACCTGGGATGGAGGTGTAGAAGATCTAGCCAGAGCCGACGGGCATCCTCCTGGACACCTCTCACGGCTGGTTGTGAAGGACCCTCTGCTGTGTTTATGCCTGTGGGAGACGTTAATGTTTCTTTACAGAGGTGAGAGAGAACGTGCACTGCTTGCGATATTACGGCTGATGTTGTTCAAGGCAAATACTGTTGGATAAAGGCTGCAATATATTGATGTTTATAGCTTTTCATTTACATAAGATGAGATCACAGATGAGATCTCTTTAATAACTCAGCTGTTTCTGTTAGACTAAAATGAGAGTAAATGAAGAGCAAATGGAGACCTTTGCTCAAGGATCCTGATTTTTTTTTTTTTTTTTTTTTAAAAATACACTAGTAATCAATGTGAATGTGAATATTTTTTTTATTTACTGAGTACCTAATTTTCCTGAGCTATTAAAAAAGACTAATAATCATTTATTTTATTTCTTTTCATTTCATTTCATTTTAGAGAACCTAATTCTCCTGAGATATGAAAGAGCTAATGTCCTCTGGGTAGAGCTTCTTTTATTGCTGGTGTGCTGGCGATGTTTCTTTTTCCATGTTCAATCCTGTCACAACCGTAAATATGAAGCGAGATTAGCATTATTGAAGGAAACAGTGTGAAAATTCTTCCTCGGTTCTGCTGGTTTAGGCATCTCAATTGAGTTACGGTTAAAATTTTCTCTCCAATTCTCTGCCTTATCTCTTGAGCTCTGCAATTGTGTTTTCTTTTGTTTGAAAAGGAGGATTTTTATAGGATGCTTTCAAAATTAAAATGACTTTAGTTTGGAGGCTATTTGTTTGTGTCTAAGGCCTGTCTGATTTATGGTTCTCTACACGTGCCTGTATGACGGCAGTCCGCTCTATAAGACCCTGGAGCTGTGGGACTGATTACCATGCTTGGGAGGACAGAGAGATCTCTGTGTTTGTGTGTGTGCGCTTGTTTTTCTGCTTAAGTGTGTGTGTGACTGTACATGCAGATGAGGAAAATGAAAGAGAGAAACCAGAAGATGTACATTATTATATATACTCAGCAAAAAAAAAAAAAAAAGTCCTCTCACTTTTTTTTTTCAGCAATTTCTTAATGTGTAAATATTTGTATGAACATAAAAACATGTCCCTAAAATTTACATAAACCCTGCCCCAGGGAACACGCAACAAAGGGAATGAGGCCATGTTGGGCTGCTTTAGAGAAGAGAAAGAGTTGTTGTAGTAGAGTGTTGTTGCCATGCCGTCATTTTACGCCGGACTTCTTTACAAACGAGGGTCAATTCAACACTGGATTTGCACAAAAGATTAACATGACGGCACATGCTAGTCGATGGGTTTGAATCAATTCCACAGCAACTACATACATTTATCCACTAACCATTCAAAAACGTCCAGATGCATTCTAAAAGTTGTAACTTCTCTCCATCAGTGTCCGACTCCGGTTTGAACAATGTAAGGTTGAACACCGTTACTGACAATCATCATTTTGGCTGCGTGAGATTCTCCAGCTTTGTTGTTGTTGAGCAACTGAAGCACGAGCTGTTAAAGCTCCTCCCTCTTCTGGAAAGCGGGCCAGGAGCAGCAGCTCATTTGCATTTAAAGGGACACACACAAAAACGGCGTGTTTATGCTCACACCCAAATAGGGGCGAATTTGACAAGCTATAATAAATGATCTGTGGGGTATTTTGAGCTGAAACTTCACAGATACTTCACTTATATTACATCTTGTTATCGGTCCCCTTTAACGTCCTAAGTTATTGTAACTGTGACTTTAATTGTAAAAGTATTTCTATTTCAAATATACTGTTCTTTTGAACTTTCTATTCATCAAAGAATCCTGATAAATTGTACACAACTGTTTTCAACATTATTATTAGAATGATTTGCTTCAGCTTTGTCAATTACATTTTAAAATATATTCACATAGAAAACAGTTATTTGAAATTGTAATAATATTTCACAATATTACTGTTTTTTTTTTATCAAATAAATGCAGCCTTGGTGAGCATAAGAGACTTATTTTAAAAACAGTAAGAATCTTACCGATCCCAGGGTACGGCAGGGTATAGGCTACACAACACATACAATATTACTGACACCTAGTGGTGTGAATACAGCATCATGCATGCATAAGCAAACGTTTTCAGTTTATTATGCTGTGTTAGAAATGTGCTATTCACAGTCAGCCATGTCTAATTTATTCTGTGAGCTGAAGTGTCGGGAGGTTACCAAGATAAAGCAAGTAGTATTCAGCTGGTCATGTGATCTCAACATGGCTGCCTCCAAAAGGTGATGCACTCCATGTGAACTGGAACAGCCTATTATAGGCCATCTCATGTTATTTTAAACACGTAATGTTACTTTTGCTATGTTTCAGACTTTTTAATGAGGGATAATCACCTTCATATGGCATGAAAAATATTTTTCTTTTGATTTTGGGCTGAAGTGTATTCTGTACGTTTCTGAAGGGTGTTCTGGATGTTTTCATGACATTCACCCAAATACACAATTACGATTCTATGCTCGTATTAGCCTGCCACAATATGCATTCCTCACAAGCCGGGAATATTACCTCCCGTATCTCGTTCTATGGGACCTCCGATGCAAAATGGAGGCTGGAAGGATGGACATGCATCTCAATCAGGAGGCTTTAACAGTTCAGAAAACAGGAATGGATATTATAGACTCATTTATCAGAATAGGCCATGCACAGAAGGTGAGAAGGTGAGGCCCATACTGATGAGACCATCTCACCCCGCTGATATATAGTGTGATTTTGCAGAGGCCATTTTCATCCAGTGAGCCAAGGGCAGTCGTTACATTAACGGAAATGATACACGGAAACTCGTTGTTCGTGGTTTCTTTCAGATCAAACCCCGCTCAGTCTGTCTAGACAGATTTACGAATAAGGCTAGGTTAATATTATATCTGCTGAACTGTGATGGATGAAAATTTTTACGTGGTTTTCACTGTGAAATAACAGTTAATATAACAAGTTAAATATTGGTTTCATTGTCTTAGCTGTCACCAAGGTGGGAAAAGTTTTTTTTTTTTACAATTTGATTTTTATGGAAAACGGCTGTAGGCTACCATCACCTTATTTGTAGCCTTTTATATCATATTATAGTATATCGAGAAGAGAATGCTGAGAAAAGTCTCTGACAGCCTTGTTTTTAAAGTTGTAACTGAATCCACCAACCTTGAGAGGTTGAACTGTTAGTTAAACTCCAGCAGATCTGAGCAGCCAGTGTAAAAGGACGAGATTTACTCCACAGTCAGCCGAACAGCCAGTTAATGCAGGATGCGTTCATGGGTCAGTGCGTGTTGGTGATGTGTATTCTTCGCAGGGGCCTGGGAATGGGAATACCTCGAGGAAGCCATCGCTGAAAAACTGAAAAACCCTTTGGCCGTGGCTCAGCTGATGGACAGGATACGCTCATTTGTTGGGAGAGAAAAGGTATCACTCTGACAGACAGGACGCTGATTGGATCTATAGAACTGAGGCTGCATCCGAAATCGCATACTCTCTTGAGTAGGTAATTATTTTGAATAAGTACTTACTTTGCGACCACTAAAAAAGTATGTTCTATAGTATGAGTGTGTGTAGTATGAATGTAATCCGGACGTAATACATTCATCATGTTGTCATTATCACGTGACCTACCAGCGTCAGTTGCGTCGCTTCACTGCCATTCACAAATCCTCTCACGTGGCATCAAGGGATAGTAAAGTGTCTATTGAGTACCTCAGGGATGACGTGTTTTTGTAGGCAAAACCCGGAAGCGAGTTAGCATTTTAGGACTTCCGGTTCCATCGCCCTAAAGTCAATGGGTTTTTTGAATGGGTTTTTTGCTAAATTGCCTGAAATAAGGTCTGTGGTTAACAAAGCCTCTAAATAAAACACACCAGTTATAACCCGCTTGTGATTTTTTTTATTGTGTCTTAAAAACGGCGGTTACTAAAAGGGACTACTTCCTTTGGCGGCGACTTTAGACGTCATCATGACAAACAGGACATTTGGACAGCATTTCTCATGAAAAAGTGGATAAGTATTCATACACAGCGCAGATCATAATCAGCGAGCATGTTTTTAAATAAAGTTGTTTTTTAAATAAAGTTTGAGGAAGCTTGGTGGTGGTGACGTTGATCCGCGACCATGGTGTGCTGTAGTCCGTTTATAGCCTACTGTTAGCTTTTTATATCTGACGACTTTATTTAGGCTTCAAAATGTATAAATATTGTGTTAACTTGTAAAGATTATCTTGATAGACAAAACGTGTAAGTGTCATAACCCTTTGTTAAACACAGAGCTTATTTTTTGCGATTTTCCAAAAGTCTGTGGGAAAAATGCATAGGCTTTCGATCGAGGGAACCCGTGCGCCGCTAACTTCCGGGTTGGCCTACAAAAACACGTCATCTCTGAGGTACTCTATTGTATGCAATCTTGCCGGAAGAAGTAGGTCATCCGGGTACTTTTTATCCAAGTATTTTGGATTTTTATCCAAAAACTGTCACATACTGTTTTCCGCCTACTATATAGAAGGGGAGTATGTTATTTCGGATGCAGTCTGAGTTTGTTTGGCTGGCTGTTTTTGTTTCGCTGGCTGATACAAGACTAGTCTTAAGACACTTTTTTGGTGTGGTTGCAGCACTAAGAAAAATCCAATAGTTCCTACCAATGCCAGAAATTCTCTATTCTGGGATTTTATTACTATTATTGGTATTTTTCACCTTTGAATTTATTCTGCAACCAATAATAAGTGTGTTACTGAGAAAAATTAGCATTTGTTAATCTATGTTAATACATTATAAATAATTATATTATAATTAAAATATAATTTATATTATTATAGGTGGTTGATATGATCAAATCAACTGTAAATACAATACACTGGAGAGTTTTCATTACATGAATTTATTAAATTTTACAGTTATTCCTTTTTAAAGCTGCTGAAGTTATTCAGTCAAGATCAGTGTGTAATTTTCTCTTTTTCCTTAGTTGTTTAAAACATTAAATTTCTACCTTTTCAAATGTGTCAAAAACTTTAAGCAGTCCTGCACTGCGCAGCAGATACATTTACACACTGCAGTATACGCAAATAGCAAAATCTATCAATAGGCACTTTATATCATTATATAATGGTATATATATGGTCTTAATGCCCAGTCCTAATTATTATTATATTTAATGTGTAATATAAAATAATTATAAAATAAGTATATTATTATAACGATTCTAATAATAATACTTATTATGTAAACTATTGTTTGTTGTTAATTTGTGTTATGTTGTGTGTATATCTATCTATCTATCTATCTATCTATCTATCTATCTATAGGTTACACTTTATTTTAAGGTGTCATTGTTACAGTATAATTATATATTTAAGTTTAGATTAATATTAATTAACAACATGTACTTACTATAGGGTTAGGGTAGGATAGGGGTTTGGTTGAGGGTTAGTAGCACGTAATTATGCATAATTTACTGTTATTACTATGGTAAGTACATGTAACATATGTAACAAGGACACTGTAAAATAAAGTGTTACCTATATATATATATATATGTGTATATTTATGTGTATATCTACGTCTGGATCATTATTGCAGTGATTATTATGTTTCTAGCATGTTATATGTTTGGCAACAGTTCTTCTAACCCTAATTGATGGAGTGTGTAGCTTTTCATTTCTTAAACAACCATGTTGGGAGACACACCATGGCCGTTTTCCAGGATGACAATGTCAAGATTAATCAGGCTCAAACTGTGAAAGAATGGTTGGGAGGGAGCATGAAGAATCATATTTTTGAAAATCTTTGGGATGTGCTGGAGTGAACTTTACAGAGTGCTTGACTCTTGCATTGTGGAAATAAATGTTGTGAATCGATGTTATGTCCATCAAGAGGTGCATCAATTTTTGGTCAAGATCTTGTAGGCTATTGAAAATGCAAGAGGTGAGCACTCTGTAAAGTCTCCTCCAGCACATCCCAAAGACTTTCAATTAATTTAAAGTCTGGACTCCACGAAGGTCAGGTGCCAATTCATGTGTGAAGATGATTCTTCATGCTCCCTCCCAACCATTCTTTCATTATATCATACCTGCAGTTGGTGTTACTGTAGTGAATCCACTGTTAATTTTTCCTGGCTGACCTGGTTTATTGAATTATAAATATTCAAGGTACTAACGGTATTCATCGCCTCAAATTGTGCACTGCAGTGTCGATTCGTTCTGGTTGCAGGCCCCCAGGGACACACCCACACCCCGCTCTCAACAAGGTCCTTTGACATTGGGAGGCCTCTTCAATTCTCCTCTGTACTCTGATGTCATCTTCATGGTGCAAGGCAAGATTCAATGCTAACCCTGCATGTTCATGGACATGTAAACAGTCATTTTAGTGCTATTTATACACTATAATAGTAGCTTTTAATATTTTGAATTAGCTTTTATTTTTTAGTACTTCAACTTTTTATTCATTTATTTTAGTTAGTTGCTAAGGCAACATTTATAATGATTTTTAATCATTTTAGTTTTATTTAACAACCCTGAAACACACACACAATGCCACATTGATTCTGAGTTTAAAGTGGTACTGTAAGTACAAGAGAAGGGCTTGTGTAAGTGTCAGAGCTCCTCTGTAATGCTTGACCCCATGTGTGTAAATGTGTTCAAGAGGTCATCTGTGCGTCTGGTTTCAGGAAGTGTGCTGCCAGCGCACAGAGCCGTGCTTGTGGCCCGCTGCGATGTTATGGCTGCCATGTTTAGTGGAAAGTACGCAGAGGCACGAAGTCGTGTGGTGCCAATCCACGGAGTCTCGTCTGATACCTTCCTAGCTTTTCTGGAGTACCTCTACACTGACACCTGCTGTCCAGGTAAGGATGTGGTTTTAAAGGATTTTAAAGGGATAACAATGCAAATTGTCATCATTTACTTACCCTCATGCCCTTCCATTACAGCAACATTACACACTAAAAAAGTTAAAAAATTCATAATCATAATCAAAGACCGCTTTAAGTAATAATATATTTAATGTTATGAAGTGTATATTCACTGTATAGTGTGGCATAATCCAGGTGTTTCAATCACAATGACATGTAGTGATTCATATAACAATGAAGGTTTAGTATGTCAGATTGCTTCACTCATTCTGTCAATCAGAGTGTGATGGATGCTCTGCTCTTTATATCAAGGACATTAAAAAACACTGTTGAGAAAAATATGCAAATAAAGACAGCTTGATTGACAGTGGGCGAATATGAGCCGAGGTTGATGGATGGGTGGTGGAGGGAGAATCAAGAGGTGATTGACGGTGGTGTGTGTCTGTGTGTTCAGCCAGTGTGTTGCAGGCCATGGCCGTGCTCGTCTGCGCAGAGATGTACCAAGTGAAACGGCTGCAGCACCTGTGTGAGGTATGCGTGTGCGCGTACCTTCAGAACATGCCCAGTCGAGAGCTAGCGTCTACGGGCATCAGCGTGATTCGCTTACTGAGGAGAGCAAAGGTGAGTCTTTGCATCTCTATGTCAACAGAGGTGTGTTTGATTACCTTTTGAAGGTTTCATTTGCTTTGAGTGCTTTGGACTGATAACAACACTATAAAAGTACAACTATATACGGAAGATAAATGAACATTATTGTTTTTAAGGAAGCATGTTATAAAGGCCATAGAAGCAGAATGCGGTTGTCAGTGCTGTATTTGAGTCCTTAAAGTCCTTAAAGGGTTAGTTCACCCAAAAATGAAAATTCTGTCATTAATTACTCACCCTCATGTCGTTCCACACCCGTAAGACCTTTGTTGATCTTTGGAACACAAATTAAGATATTTCTGTTGAAATCAAAGGTTTTTTTTTTATCCCACATAGAAAGCAACATAATTACCGCCATTTGAATTGTTGAATAAAGTCGTTATTTTTGTTTTGTTTTTACACACAAAAATTATTCTTGTTGCTTCATAACATTAAGGTTGAACCACTGTAGTCATATTGACTAAATCAACAATGTCTTTACTACTTTTCTGGACCTTGAATGACGGTAATTACGTTGCTTTCTATGGAGGATAAAAAAAAAACTTGGGTTTCATAAAAAAATATCTTAATTTGTGTTCCGGAGATGAACGAAGATCTTACGGGTTTGAAACGACATGAGGGTGAGTAATAAATGACAGAATTTTCATTTTTGGGTGAACTAACCCTTTAATACGTTACGTTCACAGTTAATTTACGGTAGTGACAGCCACATATTATAACTGAACTCACACCTGTAAATTTTCAGACCTAATATTATTTGTAATTTCAGCGATGCTAACTGGATGCCACTTGCTAATTCATATATGCAACAATATGAAGTCATGTGACAAATGTATGTAGTGAAGTCATACAGTACAATGAAGCATATTACTGTTTGAAACATGTATCAGTGCATAATGCCTGTTTACTGAACAGTATTCAGTAAGTAGTATGCTAGTACTTTATTCAATACATTTTTGAACCGTCTTGTAAATAAATATGGTTGCATATTTTACATTTTTATCCAATTTTTGTGTAAAAATGCTGTAACCTTGGCAGTCCAATTCATTGAGCCAAGTAAGGACAATGCAACATGGGATACAATATGGGCAGTGTGTTTCAGTTATATTCTACCAGTTTTTAAAAAAAATTATTATTAAAAGTATTATTTATATACTATTATAGTATTTTTTTATATATATATATTTTGAATTAGCTTTTATTTATATATTTTCAGTTTTCATTTTAATTTTAGTAATTTTGTTTTGTGCTTTTATAGTTTTTTGCACTTTTTTCAGTTTTTTTTTACTTTTAATTTGTTTTTATTTCAATTTAATTTTCGTGCTTCAACTTAAAACTTATTTCAATTAGCCCCCAAGGCAACATTTCCAATTTTAAGTTTTTCATCTAAGGGTATACGTTTACACAACAATGATATACTAAAAACGCTTTTTCGCTTACAGACAACAACGTTGTCAAAACGATCCATGTTCACACGGATCCGCGAAAACGATTAACAACGCTGTATTATTCATGCCAGGCCACTAGTTGGAGATGTCACTTTGTAAAGAAAAACTACGCGCCTATAGACCCATTATGTGTTCGCAAACACCGATGACGTTTTTTTGTGGGTGGAGCCTACTTGGCTGCAGAAAATGACAGTTCTGCAGTAGCAGTCTATGGAAGTCACAGAGTAAAACAATGAAAAAGTTCATTTCGAGTTTATATCTCACAATTCTGACTTTTTTTCACGCAAATCTGAGTTTATATCTCACTCGTTATTCTGTCTATTTTCCTCAGAATTGCAAGTTTATATCCCACAATTCTGACTTTTCCCCCCTCAGAATTGTGTTAGAAACTCACAATTGCGAATTATAAAGTCCGAACGGAGAGATATAAACATGCAAATGCAAGAAAAAAAGTCAGGATTGTGAAATAAAAATGTTAAAGGCTATGTTTAAAAGTTATTTATGTAAAATGTTATAGGTTTAAATATTATTTCATGCTGTAACTGCTATGTATGTATTTCCCCTATGAACTGCATATGTGAATATTATGTAGACTTAAGGAAGGAACACAATTGGTTGGCCGCTGGGCAGTTTTTGTTCATCGGTCAACTAAGTTATCTCAGTGTGTTCCGCACCGTCGGCTGAAGTTGGTCCTCGTCAGCTTTTTTTTGGCCGATTCAACACGTTGAATCGGCGTCGGAACTCAGTCAGTCTGTCGGGCCATCTGATCATTCTGATTGGCTGTTCTGCTACTGCCACCTGCTGGTACAGAAGGGCATTTCTTCTTACGCAGGCACAGAACGGACGTGCTACTTGGCCGTCGGGTGTCAAGCGTCGGTTTGGTGTGTCAGGGCAACTTTGGACCCAGACGCTGCCGACGTGAGCCAACCCCGCAGTCTGTTTTCGTCGCCACTAGTTCGTCGGCTTGGTGTGTTCCTGCCTTAACTGTTTACATCAAATTCATGCTTTAATAGTAGATTAATCATTGCAGGTTTCATCAGTCCAGTCTGTGACTTGCAACATAAACGTCTCCATTTAGCTTCAAACGACGGTATTTTATAAAAATTAAGTCTATATCTTTTGCATTCCGATTCTGACATCCAAAGACACAACAAAACATTTTTCTCTTATTCTGTGGATTTTTCACATTTTCCTCCACTTGCTACCGCTATTTTTCTGCAACCACTATGTGTGCGCAGCTGCAAGTGACGTAACTGTGACGTCTGCTCTAAATTGGTCTAGACTGAAAACGTAATACCAAAGACTATAGAATAACACAAGACACGTCACTCGTATTATTATGAATGGGAGAAAGTGAAACGCGCAATATGGCGGAATAAGTCCCGCCTTCTAAATAAGAGCCAATCGCCGATTGGTAAAGTCATCACATCACTGCAGCGGCCGTTAGAAGCTCCGGTTCCTATAGAAACAGTCAGACGTGCACCTCCGAAATGAGACACAAGAGACGCGCATTTAGCGCATGTGCATTAGGTTGATCCAGCCTCGAAAATACCATTTTTTTGTCATGATTTGAGCATCTAGAAACAAAATGTATGAGACAGTTGTTGTCAGATTTCATTGGTGATTTCAAATATTAAATTTAATCGAAAGCTTGGCAAAAAGCTTTGGAGAATTTGATGTTTCCCCATTTAAAGAGATAGGAGCTGCACTTGCATGCCCAATAGCCGTTTCAAAGATGGCCGCCGGGTGAAATGACTTGTCTTAAAGGGACTTTGGTAATACTCATGCACATGACATCACCGTTTTCACAAATGTGTGTTTTTGTAGTTTACACGGCAATGATAACGGTATCGCTTTCAAAAACTTGCATTTTGAAACCCGTTTTCAAAAGTTTGCATTTTCAGGCCTTGAAAAAGCTGTTGTTGTGTAAATGAACGGCCAAAACCATTTTAGTTAAAAACAGTGTCGTGTAAATGGCCCCTAATATTTCTATTTTATTTCAGCTTTTTGTTATTTTTAGCTAAGAACGTAAATTACACATTTTATCAACTATATTAGTTCATTGTTTTTTTTTATTTGGTCACTGGGTTTTGCCGAAGAAAATATTTTCTTACAAATTTGCTAAAAATAGTATTTGTATGGTAGTATGCCATTTCAAAAATACCTTCTGTCATACTTCCAACATGTTTGTTAGTTAACATTCTATCTGATCTCTCTCTCTCATACAGTGTCACAACGCTGACCAGCTATATGTCTGGCTCCTCCATTTCATTGCCAATAACTACCTGATCTTCAGCCACAAGCCTGACTTCTTGGAGCTATCAGGTGAGCCACCCGCTTGACCACCTGGAAAGGATGTTCAAGCACATTAGAATACATGCCCACACAATTATCTCTGACTGTTACAAAAACCAGTTACCAGCACCCTGTGAGCACTCCGAACAGCTGGTGCTTCAGACAAGCCCATGCAAATCACTACCGGCTTCTGTCAAAAGCTTTATTATGAAACACTGAGAGCAAATGTAAGGTCACTTTTGAAACGAATGAATCATTTTAACACCCAATTAGTACATCCTGCCCTTGCACACACACTTGGCAAATATGAATTGTGTATAGATTTGTGAGTCAATGAATACAACAAGCAAACAGTGACAGGAACATTTTATTTTTCATCGAGCTCCCTTTAGGTTTTTTAAGCAGCCTTATAATTTCTTCATGCATTATCTTTTTTTACACTTAACAAGAAACACATATAGACATTATAGAGACAATTACATTATTTTCAGCCTAAATTTCAGTTGAAGTGCGAGATATATGGTGGACGGATATAATGCTCCGTTTAAATGCGTTGAATAAGTGGGTTGCAGGAGATGTTGTTGCAGTACTTTCTAAGTCCCGATGATGCTTTTTTGACAGATGAGGAGCGTGAGCAGGTGGAGCGGCTGCGCTGGCCATCAAGAGGCTACCTACAGGAGCTCAGTGAGTACCAGCAACGCAGGCGGCAGATCCGCAAGTCTCGCTGTAGCATCATGTGACCCCTTCTTGACGCCCTACGGACCGGAAGGGAGGGCGAAAAACAGAGGATGCAAATTGGAGATGTATTTACATACAGGATGAAAGAGACCTTTGTTTGACCTCTGGGTTAAAGGTGGATTCTGATGTACTGTATTTACACATGAACTTTGACCAGTGACCCTGTGATATAAAGCGGACAGCTGTGAATTCTCACTGGATTTGAGCGGATCCTATGCGACATTGTCATATAGATCTCTTCTATGTGGATACTGTATCTTCTGTACGAACGATTACACCTGATTGGTGCAATAAACTTCCTCTGCGATGGATTAAACCCCAAAGTATTAAACAGGGTAGGGTCAACCTTATACTCTCTATATTACAGAGATTGATATTTCACTCTCATGGTCAGCCATGTTTTGTCATGGTGAGATTTCTTTCTTTATGAATTCAGTGGTTACTCCAGCAATATGACTTGAATAAACTTCAAATATTTATTTTCCCCTCCCCCCATGAGATTGATTTGAATTTGATGCAACTATTTTTGTAACATTTACATCTGAGATTTTTATTTCAACTAATAACGTACAAAGTACGCATCCAGCATGTGGATCGCCTGTTAGTGCAGTTGGTGTGGTCGACGTAGATTCTGGCTGTCTTTAGTCTAATCCAGTTCTGTTGACCCTCATCTTATGCTGAATAAAGACATTTTAGAAGGATGCGTGTTTGTTCTCAGAGTCTGTGACTTAAATGGATAGTTCAGCCAAAAAATGAAAATTATCCCATGATTTACTCACCCTCAAGCTATCCTAGGTGTATATGACTATCTTCTCTCAGACAAACACAATCGAAGATATATTCAAAAATATCCTGGCTCTTCCAAGCTTTATAATGGTAGTGAATGGGGGGCGAGATTTTGAAGCCCCAAAAAATGCATCCATCAATCATAAAAATAATCCATACTGCTCCAGGGGGTTAATTAAGGCCTTCTGAAGTGAAGCGATGGGTTTTGTAAGAAAAATATCCATATTTAAAACTTTATAAACTAAAATAACTAGCTTCCAGCAGCCGTATGAATTATTTTTATGATGGATGGATGCATTTTTTTGAGCTTCAAAATCTCACCCCCCATTCACTACCATAATAAGGCTTGGAAGAGCCAGGATATTTTTAAAATATACCTTCAATTGTGTTCGTCTGAAAAAAGATGGGATAATTTTCATTTTTGGCTGAACTATCCCTTTAAATCTTAACCAGCTGTTCTCAACGGGTGGGTGGTGACCACTGATCTATATAAATGACATTAATAATGTAATAATGTGTCATTAAATGTATTTTATATAGATCAGAAAAACAATGCTACTGTAGATGAAGGCTAAAAGACACTATGAGCCAGACAGGTTTTTTCAAAATACTAATAACCATAATCTCATAACACTGGAGCCAGACTGCATGGACAAATATGTTTTGTGCTGACCATGATGTGTTTAGTGAAACATAATTACTGGCTGGTGAGGGAAAAGGCAGTTCTTGAAAACATTTTAAGGATATTTTTGTGTACAATACACAATTTTGGCACAATGGCCACGTCCAATGTCAAATCTTGGCCCTAAAGCAAAACCAGTTGAGAAGCACTGGTATAATTATGTTGTATATTGTTTACAATAGAAGAACTGTGAAGTATACCCTCACTGCAGAGATCCGATTGCCTGCAACATGCCTTCCAGAGCTCCAGAACGGTCAAGACTTTCGACATCACTTCCTCCTCCAATACACTTTTCCCCTATGAAGACTCGAGGAACCTGCACATTTTACATGGAGAAAAAAGCCTAGGTGTAAATAAACGTAATTTAAATGACAATATAAACATGTAGATACTCATAAAGCATTTTTTTAAGTTGTAATAATTACTTTATATTTATTAATTCATTAATGTCTGCAATGATCATGGCCACGTCTGCTGGTCATGCGCTTTGGTGACTCGTCTAAACGTTCCGTTTTTTTTAAAAAAAAGGGTTATTTTAAGTTCATATGTAGAGTCGCACATTACACTTTTTATTACACTTAGATGTAATGTAGGTTGTTACATAATGACTGACGGTCTAATAATATAACACAAATGCTCAAATGTAAAAAGTACTCACGGTGCGCGCGCCTGTGATCTGTTGCAGATAGTCTTGTATACTGCCCGTGTCACTGCGTCCGCTGATATCGACCAAGTTCAGCTGTCCATCTTTGAATCTATACTTCGACAAAACATCCTTCGCCAGTACGCAGTAAGGACAAGACGGCTTCAAAAACACAACTACTTTATCACCCTTAATTTGAGCTTTAACAAATTCTGCCATTGTTCGTGACGTAAAAAGTACAGCTGTTCACCACTAGAGTCAGCCTCGTTGAAAAAGAAACTATTCTTTCCGGGATTTGTGAATCGCTTTCCTTGAAGTGGTGCTTACCGCAACCGCAGAGCCATATGACGTCCAGCTCCACCTCTGTGGACCTAATGGGTGGAGTCAGAGCCGTTAAATATTTTCAACGGCTCTGGGTGGAGTTATGTGTAGCGATCGTATTCTTTCACTTTTGTTCACGGATGTCTCCTTTTAGACCATATGACCGCTCCCCTGACTTCAAAGACTGACGAAGGCATGAACCAACAGGATTCGAGTGTGGAGTGGACTGTGAACGAATATATAATTTGGGTATATGAACCGATACGCCCCCTTCACTGTGAACAGGTGTTTTGAGTCTGTACAAAAGTCGGAGCGGCACTGAACGATCAATGTAAAAAATGACTGTTTATATAAAATAAAATACGCAAGGACATTGTTGAAACTCGCAATTTATTTAGACTGTTATTTTCATATATTTTATGCCTTGATAAAACTCAGCTGGAAAAAATCAGATGTAGATTTTTTTTTAAAAGGGATAGTTCACCCAAAAATGAAAAATATCCCATGATTTACTCACCCTCAAGCCATCCTAGGTGTATATGACCTTTCAGATGAACACAGTCGGAAATATATTTAAAAAATATTCTGGCTCTTCCAAGCTTTATAATGGTAGTGAAAGTGGGGCATGATTTTGAAGCCCAAAAAAATGCATCCATCAATCATAAATATAATCCATACGGCTCCAGGGGGTTAATAAAGGCCTTCTGAAGCGAAGCGATGGGTTTTTGTAAGAAAAATTCCCATATTTAAAACGTTATTAACTATAATACGCATCGATTTGCGGCGGAAGAGTAACCTTTGACCCGACTCATGACGCAATGATGAACGCAGAAGCGCAGATAATAGAGCAAAACAAAACACCGGTCACGAATTAGAAGTCCAAAATGAGAAATTTTAAAGAGAAATGTCAGAGGATTTCGATATAAGAGAAGGGGAGCTTGACTTTGTTGCACAGCCCTGTTTGTTTCATTTTTGGGTGAACTTAACCCTTTAACATAAGACTCGTTTTGGTTGTGAACGACTCTGTGTTAACGAATCGTTTGGGCGAATGATTCAATGGCTGCTTCCGAAATATAGTACTTCCCTACTATATAGTAGGCAAAAAAAAAAAAAAAAAAAACCAGTATGTTGTATGGCTGAATTCACAGTACTTATAAAAGAGTAGGCAAAAAGTAGGCTACCTGGGTTGCCTACGAGGTTCTGGAGTGTGCATATGATGGACACTTGACTTTACTATTCTATGGATGAATCCCAAATGGCATCCTAAACACTCGCGGCCTTCCTACAAATCAAAGGGGGGCGCTTGTGAGCACCCTTTTGAAGCCTAAAATTGACAAATGGGACACCCTACGGTCTTTCTTCAACAAAATGCAAAAATGTTCATTTTACACAAATTGAATAAAATGCGAAATATATATGAATATATCTAAACAACACTTCTATAATGAGGATAACAATTATCATTGAACAATGTTGAGAAGAGTGACAGTGTTCAAGTTGTCCTGGTCTTGTTAAAACCAGTTAGATGACTGCAAAACATACATTTATCATCTTTTAATTTATTAATTTAAATCTTTGAGGCATGGGTGTTTCAATGAACAACTGTACAAAAGCAATGCTGTAGAAATACAAAAAAAAAATCAAGGCTGCAGATACATTGTCAAGTTCACATTTTATTGAACTGATTTAATATATTTTTAGGTGGACAGGTCAGGAATTCTCTTACAGTCTGAAACCCCCATCCCACCTTTAAAACAAGAGATGACAGTGTTATGAGATTCTTGGCTTATTATCCAACATTAACATCTCTCATTAGTGGTGTCAGAGAAAACAGGTGTTGGTCACACACACACACACACCACCAAATACTTCCCCACCCAACCCAAATTACAATGATACCAAGTTCTATGTGTAGATGCACATTCTCCGTTCCAAGCAACACTTCTTAGTGTCATCCCAAATCTTTAGGGTTCAGTGTGGTGGCTATTTGAATGCTGAGGAAATAAGCATCTGAGAAGTAAAGTGCTGCTAAATTTCTCTGTTAAATACCCATGACTTGTATTTGGTTGTCATCAAACATTGCGATCAGTCTATAAACAGGGACTAAAATGAACAGAAGCTCACACAACAGAACATCTTGGTGAGTTTGATAACACGCAAGTCCCTTAAAGAAGCAGATAAGATGCCATCTGCCGACCCAAATACTGAGAACCAACATTTGTCAATGGTTATTTTGAGAATGGCTCACTCAAGGTTTTTAAATTTCAATTTACAACACTGGAAAATAATGGAATAAATGTGATTCTAAGACGAGAGAGAGAATTTGTTTTCAGATCTCAAAACGACATCTTAAAATGTGCAAATACGATGCAGCAAGCCTCAAGAATCAACTAGCCAATCAGAATCCACCACGGAGCTATTTGACTAGTGAGAATTTCCATAATTGCAAGCAATGTTATTTTCAAGGCTGATTCACAAAGCTGCATTCTGAATATTTTCCCGAAACAAAGACCAAAGAAAATAAATATATACGAGGACACTGTTCAACCACCATCTCCTTTTAGATACCAAAGTGTCACTCAGAGAAACGTGTCTTATTCCAGACTATCAACATAGGATTGAAAGGATTTTTGTTTCCTTTTTATTACTTTTTTTTGGCAAAACTTCCTACCACACAGGTTTTGTAAACATAACGTTTCCCTTAATCTTTAAGAAGTTTATCACCGTGAAATAAAGACTTTACTTTTTCATAAATTTGATCAGTATCTTTTTCAATACTCAATTCCAGCAATTCCTTTTAATTCAAAACAAAAAAAACAAAAACAAATAATATATATATTGCTATTCATATTTTATAAATAACTCTTGCAATAATTAATGAATACATTTGAAATGGATATACAGGTCTGCCTCTGCTCGATGCATTTCCTTTATAAATCAGTAGCACCTTTGCCTTCAAGATGGTTCGATCATTTACTTAAACAGAGCAGGCCCAAATTAAGAACATGTAACATGAGCCAGGTTGATCCCGAAGGCTCTGGCTGATCAAAGAAAAATATTTATATAGCAGCTTTTTTTTGGGGATTTTTGTTTTCTGTTTTTTTTTTTTTTCCTTTTAAAGTCTATATCCAACCCTCCTCCCCGAGCCTCTCTCTTCCTGTAGTTTCTGACCTTCCCAAGAATGAACAAAAACACTGACAATTTACACTCGCCACTTTCTCGCTTTTCACTCACTCACACAAACGAACATCACTCACACCTTCCACGAATGTGCGGTGGACCTGCGACCAGGTCATAATAACTTCTCCCCACTGCCCCGGGTGCTTGCAAGTCTGTATTAATACCTTAAGGCATCATTTGCACTGTGGGTGTGAATACTGATGCTGTTCAAAAAGAAAAAAAACGGGGCCACTGGGAGAAATGAAGTCTCGAGGCTCTTGGAAACACCCTCCTCTATGGCCATTTTTTCACATGTACTGGCTCAATCACCCCTGTGCAAAAGGCGTCAAGAAATATGCGCTGTAAGGCCCACGGTTTTGCATTGCGTAACTTTTCTTTTTGCATTCAAAAATGTTTAATTTTTCTTTGTTGTCCATTTTTTCTTTCAAAAAGTCCTTCAAAAATAAAGACTGAAGAATAAAGGGTATGGGAAAGGATGAACAAGGGAGAAAAGAAGAAAAAGAGTGATGAAGAAGGCCAGGTATGGGAAACAGGCAAGTGGGGAATCTGTAAATAGAATAAATAAGGAGCTGTTTGATCCCCACACTCCCCTAAATATGGTACTCCGGCTGAGCAGCGCACCAATTGGCCGAGGTGTTTGCTTGGTCCCGTGCCCTACAGCCAGGACTGCGCCCTCCGCTGGTCGAAGTCAGCAATGAGCCTTTTGATGTGGGCCAGTTTGTTGTGCAGGTACTCGCAGCGCTGTTTTTCTTCATAGTATTTTGGGCTGTGCTGTAAAACAAACTGTGTATCAACATACTATTTTCATTTGACAGTATGTTTACTGATGGACCCAGATGGGTTAGACATGCTCAGTTACACTTACTTGTTTAATTTTTTTGTATTCTTGCAGCACCTGTTCATGTACTTCCTGTTAGGAAGGGAAAAAAAAAAAAAAACACACTCACTGCATAAAATACAAATAAAACGTATACATATAGTTCTTCGTATAAAGAAAGTGTCACGCAGTAAGTACATAAAACAAAAATGAAGTCTTGTTCTTTTACCTGGTACTCTTTAGTTCCTGGTGCTAGCCGCCTACACTGGGCGTCCAGTTTTGTAAAACGACGCGTAACGCTCTCAACGCGGGCATGAAGGATACGATATTCATCATATTCTGCATTGAAGTCATCCTTATAGTGCTGCCTCTGATCCATAGATATCACTGCAGTGTACTTACTGCGATAAGAAAAAAAGAAAGTCAATATTAATGCATGACGATTAATTTTTTCAATTTAACACGTTAAAAATATTTGAGAATTAACGCAGCATCCGCTTTTCCTCATTCTTTTGCTAGAGTTACATTATATGATCATGCTATCATTCATTCAAGTGCTATTAAACCATTCAAGCGCGATAAGATGCAAGAGAGGGAAAAGAGAAAAAAAAAAAAAAAAAAAGAACTTAAATCTGTACTGGCACGCTGTCTGTGAATCTCCTGTCCATGTGACAAGACACACACAACTCATGCGCACAGAAATTCGCTTCAGACAGCGTGCCGGCCACACTGAGTTCTCTTTCACGCTTGAACAGACAAAAACACACAAAACTATGCTAAACTATGTTCCTCATAAGCACAGTCTTAAATGAGTTAACTAAAGACTTAAATGACTGTAAAGAGTTGTGAGAACATCAGATGTGTGTCAGATCTTAAAGTGACAGTAGCCTAGTAAACCTGCTGCTGTGATGTCTGTCATTAATGTTAAGCAAACAAGACAAAGAGAAAAATCACTCATTGCTCTTGACTGAATTACTTTTGTAGCTTTAATAAGGATTAATCCATATTTAATGTATAATTTATGCAGTGAAGACTGAAGTGTTTGAGAACTTTATTCAATTTCGGTTCAATTTCCTACCTGATGAAATATTTAAAATATACTAATATACTAATACACACACACACACACACACACACACACACACACACACTGTCTATGTTGTTTCTACATTAATTTGGATATTAAATGTGAAATTTCTGTAATAAAAAAAATCTATTAAAAATGTTAGGTGCAATTAATCATGATTAATTACAGAAATGTGTGATTAATAGCACCCTCTGCATTAAATTTTAATTGGATGCGCGTTTGTGTGTGTATACACTCACACACACACACACATCCTTGTTTATACTACTTTGTGGGGTCCAAATGGAGTAATGATGCTGAAAATTCAGCTTTGCATCACAGAAATAAATTATATTTTTAAAGTATATTAAAATAGAAAACCATAATTTTAAATTGTATTAAGATTTCACAATATTATTGTTTTTTTCTGTATTTATTATGAAATAAATGCAGCCTTAATGAGCATAACAGAAAAAAAACATTAAAAATAGTAATGTTTCCAAACTTTTGACCGGTAGAGTGAGAGTGTGTGTGTGTAATATTATATTATATATTATATTATATATATAAATAAATAAAGAATGTTAAAATTATGTTCCTGTGATGGGTAGGTTTAGGTATAGTGTAGGGATGAAGGATAGTAAATTGAGTCAACATTTAGTCTCATAAAAGATTTTGTCCTTGTGGGGTCCAATTAAAGGACCCCACTAAGTCAAAGATTCCATATCTTTCATACAAAGTAATAAATACAAGCACACACACGCACACACTTAAAATTGAATGCAGAGGGTTTATGCAGAAACATGCACTATAAAGCAGTCAAAGTTCACTCACACTATGTAATCAGGCTTTGTTGGGACTGGAAGTTCAGTGCTGTTGACAGGCTTGTCTTTGCCAGCTGTAAAGAGACACACCAATCATGTACAAACATGGAAATCTGCCATTTTACAAGAACACGTAACACATGATCTTTGGGTCTTTAGGAACAGAATAACTTGATGTTGTGAACCAAAGTTCATGGTTCAAAGGCAAATGTAACATTAAAGTTATCCATCAGGCCTGACAATAAGCTTAACAAATGTTTAATTCACAACTGCTGGCATGCTGCTAATAATTTTTGGATCTTTTCTTTGAAATTTTTGGCTGTTATTCTACTTAGTGGTATGGTTTACAAATCCTCAGTAAACAAACTGGTTGCAAATTAGCTGCATCAGGTAAAGCGCTGTTGCAATTTGATTCAATGATTTATTAATTCAATAACTCATTCAACTAATGACAGGTTGTCATTAAAATCAACCATCAATTAATCATCAATGTTAATCCCAAAAAATGCATATGGAGGATGGCAAATACCACATGAAGTGCAAAACAAACCTTCTTTGTCTGATTCGTGGCTGATGTTGGCAGGAATGTGTTTATGTTCCGCCTCATTCCGGTGTTTCTTTCTAGGCTGTGCTTCCTTGTCGCAGTGATCCTCCCTGCGATGCGCTCTATCCCTCTTCCGGTCCTTATCCTTATCCATCTCTCGCTCTCCTTCTCGCTTCCTCTCTTTATCTTTGTGCTTCTTGGACTTCTTGGGCTTTTTGCTGCCATTGCCGTCACGGCTGGCTGTAGGAGACGCGGCAGAGGAAACGTGGTGGCCACTGCTGGTGGTAGTGGTGGAGGTGATGGTGGTTGTCGAGACAGTACAAGTGGAGAAGGATGAGGGGGAAGTTGTGGAAACTGGTTGGCTGGGTGGGCTAGGCGTGTGGCTGCGGGGCGCGTAGCTCTCCGCGGAGTTCCCACATATAGAGCTCTGGTCCAGGGGCAGATCCTGTGACCCCC
Organism: Ctenopharyngodon idella; assembly: GCF_019924925.1. Taxonomy (NCBI): domain Eukaryota; kingdom Metazoa; phylum Chordata; class Actinopteri; order Cypriniformes; family Xenocyprididae; genus Ctenopharyngodon; species Ctenopharyngodon idella. The sequence goes on along the minus strand of NC_067240.1, from coordinate 7,621,504 downwards.
GGCCCTCCGGCGTGCTGGGGGAGTTTGAACTAGAGCCGGTGACAGGGGGAGGGTGAAAAGAGGGTCCAGGGCAGGCGGCCTTGGGTGCGTTTTTTTTGTCCTCAGCTTCCGAAGGATGACGACCAGATGAGGAGGAAGGTCCTCGGTTACTGAGGTGGGAGATTCGGGGCTTCTTAGGCATCAGAGGGTCGATGAAGTCTATCTCAGGTTGGCGTTTCTGAAAAGCAAGGAACAAAACATGATTCTTGTGTATGCAAATTCATGGATGTGCAAATCGTCACTTTTTGTATGATATATGCTCTGCTGATCCTGCAGCCAATGAGATTGCTTGCTCAATGTTTAAATAGGTTTGGTGTTTGCTGTAGGGTAGACATGCAGTGTGCTCTCAGAGTTCCTCTGAAACCTCACAGTACTGCTTCTAATGCTAAAATATAATTATTGTTGTGATTTAATGGATTCAAAGATATATCACACAAAAGTTTCACCAAAACTAAGTCTTTGGGAACAACTAGAGAATATCTGGAAGTCAATAACAACAGAGACTGTGGAAAAGTACACAAAAAAAATGCCAGCAAGAATGCAAGCAGTTGTCAAGGCCAATGGAGGCCATACAAAATAAAAATAAAAAAAATATCTTTTTTGGTTATTATGTGTGAATAAAGACTATTTAGTCGTTTCAGTTTATTTGGTTAATAAATGACAATAAAATATGTGTCGTACCAGTGGGGATGTTGGCTCTTTGGTTGGACTGCTGGATGAGACAGACTCTGAATTCAAGCCCAATTTCCTGTTGGAGGAAAAAAAATTAAACTAATTCAGCTTTGCCAAATACTCTTGGGATCTCAAAAATGATTCATGTTCAATTAAAGAGTCATTCTTCTTTTAATTGCATGTGACAAGTGAATCTTACCGTGCCAGGATCCTGTCAACCTGAACCCGTTCATCCTCCGTATAGCCCGGCCAGTCCCTCTGGACCTCACGGAAGATAAAGTCCTTCAGCGAATACGAGTTATCCTTAGGGTTTAGATTGGCCACCTATAGAAATGGAAAATATTGCGTTGATTGCTCTTGATTCTTTGATTAAAATACAGGACATAAAATGTTTTATTAAAAGGACCTCTTTTAATATTTTTAAATGAATAAAAATAGAAAAATAAGTAATAAGTTTAATTTAATTAGCGGTGCTTGCCAAGGCTAGCTTGGATTTTGAACGAACATTGAACAAAGTATTAATCTAGCTCATCTTGCACTGTAGTAAAATACTCATTTAATGTTAAATTTAAATGACCAAAACCATTTTGTTTTTAATGATGTATTTGTTCATCATATTTTATTTTTAGCAACTAAACTACTTATACACATTAGATAGGAAGGAGAATGAACACAATGAATACTTACACAATGAAATATTGTGTACTCTTAAGTCGGCATACTTAAGAGCAACAGATACACAAACACTATAAATAGTAATGCAAATGGACAGTTAGGCAAAGGGATATAGTGTTACTTCTTACGTTACAACTCAGCGAGGGGACCGTTTCAGATTCTCAGTCCTTCCTTCATTTCCAAAGAAGGAGAGAAGCTTGTTTCATACTTCCCTTTTCAAAGCTTGAATAAATTCCTTCTATACTTGACAGAAAAGGTTGTGAACCATGATGTTTCTCCTTTGAAACTAGTGGGGAGAACCGAAATTGCTACTTCTACCCCTTTTGAAGACAAAAGCCATTCAAATATGACTAGTCAACAACATGACCAAGATCAACTGAAATGAACTACACCGTTCTCTTCAGCATGTGAGCTGTTTGAGCGAGAATGCATGTGCATAATTACACTAATAAGGTTAATTTATGGTTGACTAATTTGCCACGTGCTATACATTAAGCTGTGGTGAATGCAAGTCTTTGTGTTTGGGCTGTTAAATGGTGACTTGCATTACGGGACACTGTGCTTCTGCAAAAGTGCTGCGAGTCTGTAGCCCATTAGATTGCAGCATCAAATCGCAGCTATCTATGCGTCAAGTCTCTGTCCGGAAATAATATTCCTGATTATGACACTCCTCAAGTTGCATTCAGAGAACTTGCACAGCAAGTCAAGTGCCATTGGATATATTAAAAACTGTTATTTTAAACTGTAATAATATTTCACAGTATTACTGTTTTACTATATTTTGATAATATAAATACAGCCTTGGTGAGCATAAGAGACATCATTCAAAAACATTAAAAAAAACATCCTAAACTTCTTTATATGTCAAAGGAAAGTGGAAATGAATTGATGAATTGGTGAATAACATTATGCCTGGTGTCTCACCTGATGTAGTGTAGTACCCAAAGAGTTGCGGTCTTTCTGGCTGACGCCGTCTCTTTGCAGTCTGGCGAGCACCTCTAGCTTCTTGTAGGAGCGCAGGGCAAGGAGGTGAATGACGCGGTCCCGGTACGGCCGCTGCGATACGGGGTTGTTGGTAAGGCACTTGCGGATGGTGTTGGCTGGATTGAGGGGAGTGGTCTGCTTCCTCTCTGGAACCGGGTCAGGGGCTGAGGGGGCCGGTTTTCGGTGCTGGACTTTTTTGTCTATGCAAAACATTCACAAAGAGATGGCCAATAAGAGTAGTAATTAAAACAGTGACATATCAAAGTAAATCGCTTAAATACTTTCACGGAATTCCTTATGATAAATTATACGTGGTGGACCATGTACTCGAGGGCTAATTCGCACACTATCCCATTCAATAAAGAGTGCAAGATTAGGATTACACCAAAGTGTCTAGATCAGGGATGGGCAACTGCGGCCCACAATGTCTTTAAATACGGCCTGCTGGACATTTGAAAACCAAGTAATGTAAAGATTGCATTCAGATTATAATGTTAATACTAAATCAATCGAGGAGAGGTTGCCATTTCCAGCCGATCCCCGTATTAATAACAGCGTAGGATGTGCACGCTAATGTGAAAGTTTACTAAAATTAGCAAAAATAAATGAAAAATTGACAAAAAAAAACGTGTTTTCACCATCCAATCAGGATGGTTAACGGATTATCTTTTTACCAAGTTCAAGGGATCACAAGGGGATTTGTTTGGAAACGAAATCTGTAATGAAAGATTTTATTGTATTTTGCCATTACACCACTGCACTGCTCACAAAATCCACTTTCCACCATCGGGCCGAATGGATGAATGGTAAGGAATGGTTCCAGTTGTATTTTCAATTGAGCCCGGTACGGCACGGCACAATTACAAACTGTTCTCCGCCCGGAATTAGCCACCCGTGCCAAACCGTTCTGCTAGAATGCGAGTAGTGATGTCGTCACTCAGGATCGGTCACATGTCTGTTGCATGGTTGCCAGTTTCTCCGCAGCTTGCTAAACATGATATTTGAGCAACATGAACACAAATTAATCATACAATGAAAAGAAATAACTGATCATCCTACATAATGCGGTCACTATTTACATCGCATATCGTGTGTAAACTCTTGCGTTAGTAAGGCAACGACTGAAGAGCTCCGTTATCAGCCCCACAGTGGAAAACGAAAGCATATCCGTACCGGCTGGCTCGGATCGGATTGGCACAGAATAGAACGGTAAAGCAAAGAGAACGGTTTGGCCCGATGGTGGAAAAGCAGCTAACGAGAAGTATGAAAGATACACGTGACGCAGAGTTGCACTCGTCTTAGATTTCAAAGGTAAAAATGCATAGTCAACAAAACCATTTTTTGCCAAATGAATGACAGAAATGTATGCACTAAATTATGTTCTTATACATTTTTAAAAATAGCATTTTTCATGGTAATATGTGGATGTGGATTATGGTAATGCCATATGGAACAACTTTTTTTTTTAAATAAGCACTTTTTAATGAGGCTGAGTTGAAAATGTTCTCTAGGCTTGTAATCAAAAATAGGACTTCTGTACATTTGTTTGTTGCAAATTTACAGATAATGCAATTGAGATGTTTACATTTGCTTGTTGGGATAATATTGCTTGTCAACTGAAAACAAAGTTTCCCATTTGTATTAGCAAAATTGCACAAGTTTAACAGTTCATAAAATCTTAAAAAAAAAAAAAATTACATTAATTGTACATTGATTTCCCTTAATAAAAAGTAAACTGAGTAAGACAGTGCGAGTGTGGATTAGTAATCTGGCCCTCTGGTATTAAGGAGAAAAAATGTTGGCCCTCGTCACTATCGAAGTTGCCCATCCCTGGTCTAGATGCTATTTCCATTGGTGGGGAAAACAGTCTAATACTGCTCAATTTGTCTACTGAAAAGGTCAAAAGAGAACCAAGGATTACAAGACTGAATTGCACATTTAATTTTAATCGTGCAAAATTAATCTTGCAAAATTCATTTTAATGAATTATATCTTGAGTTTTTTCATACTATTTGAAAATAGTCTGAAAAGAAGAGGAAAAGGAAGAGTTGTTGTAATAAAGTGTTGTTACCATGCCACGCCGGACTGCTTCACAAACGAGTGTCAATTCAACGCTGGATTTGCACAAAAGATTAACATGACGGCACATGCTAGTCGAGGAGTTGAATCAACTCCACAGAAACTACCTAAATTTACCCACTAACCGTTCAGAAATGTCCAGTTGCATTCTAAAAGTTGTAACTTCTTCCTGAGTTTCTCCATCAGTGTCTGACTCCGGTTTGAACAATGTAAGGCTGAACACCATTACTGTCAATCATCATTTTGGCTGCATGAGATTCTCCAGCTTTGTTGTGGTCAAATAACCGAAGTGCAAGCTGTTAAAGCTCCACAGCAGCTCATTTGCATTTAAAGGGACACAAAAAAATGAGCTGAAACTTCACAGACACATTCTGGGGACACCAGAGACTTGTATTACATCTTGTAAAAGGGGCATTATAGGTCCCCTTTAAAGTTAGGATCTATACTCAAAAGTACACACTCTCCAAACAATACTGAAGTACCTACATGTGCCTAAGAAAAGTTTCCTTAATTATGAAATTCCTCAAGAGCTATTTTAAAGATTAAGGGTAGTGGCTCCTTAACCATCCTACTGTCTTCTTATACAGACACTCCCTCGGTTTGCCCGAACATGTGCTGATGACTGGACGACATCCAGATGCGAACTTTCACTGTCTCACCTCCTGCCAGTCAGGTGAAACTCTTGCGTCAATGGATAATAAGCTTTGGCCATCACACATGTAACTACGTACAGCAGACTGGGAGGAATCAAGGAAGGGAAGATCTTTTTAACTTTAATAATATGGCAAATCTGCACAATTTCGAACTGTTGCTTGTGTCTCTCAGGTTAACCACACAAACAAGAGTATGACTAGGCTTCCTGAGCACCAGCTGCTGCAAAGCCTTCCTTTTCTTGCACATCCTTTTGCCGTTTAAAATGCAAACGCAGCCGATCACTCCTCCCCTGCGGCTCAGTGCCAAGGGAGGGGAGTGAAACTGACTTTTCCAGTTTTGCAGTAGAAGCCAGCTGTGGTCCGGAGATCGGGGGCTCCCAGAGGGGAGTGACAGCTGAACAGGTGCTGAGAGACAGGTTTTGTCTGGAAGGGGTGAAACGTAATGAGCTGCATTTAAGTGTTCGTTAAAGACACTCTAAAACCCTCAAGGGTTCTCCTTTTTTCCTAAATGATGATATCTTTTTTGAAACATGAGATAAAACGTGTCTCTAGAGTTGTGGCAATGTCTTCCCCCTGCAGTTTTTAAAACACTGCTTTCATTTAACAACCTAAGCAGGTGTCTTTGCAGGTGACAATAACTATATAAGATTTGAACGATTCAGTCTGTCACTTTCCATTTTGCAATAAACACTGGGACACACTGGTAATCTTGGAGACATAGGTGCACCACGACTTAGCCACGTCAGATAAATAGGATGAACTTTTACTTGCTTTTTCTCTTGACCCTAATCCATACATCACTACCTGTAAAGCTTCCAATTGGTTTAACGCACACGGTTATGTGACCAGGGACAACTGAACTGACCAACTGGCCGAGTGTTACAGGTCTGTGAGAAAAATGAGGAGATCTGCATGATGGGAGATCACAAAATTACATGTTTATTAATCTATTTCAATCTGAAAATGAGCACATTTATGTAACGTATTACACGCAGATCTAAAATGGAAATGATAACAGAAACCGAAAAGAAAACCGCATCCTGTGTAGATAATTATCAGGTGTGCAGAAAGATTCTTTGAAACAGAAACATCTCGATTGAAACTATAGCCAGAAATTAAACGGAAATGCTTGAAATGCTAATTTAAACTGGACAGACATCTAAAAAAAAATCCAGTGAGAAAATCCTTTATGGGCTTTTCACAAGCTCAACTGTTAACCTAGGGTCATTTTTAACTTTGGATTAATGTAATACTGGGTACTCCCCTTATCTTAAGTGACCAGAATGCGTTTGTGTGTGCATGTTACAGGAGATATAAATGCATTGGATGAATATCAAACCTCTGAATGGTCCTCCGGGTTTGATGAATTTGGTGCTGTTCTTGCCTTTATCCTCCTCTGCTTTGGTCACGCGTACTTTGGTCACCTGGTAGGAGTCATTGGTGGCACATACTGTGATTTTGTCTTGAATCGTTCCCTGGGAGGACAGATGGGGGACTCCAGAGCTAACAAGCACAAAAGAGTGGTTAAAAATAAGAAACAACAGCAAAATGAGAAGTAGTTTTTGACACAAGAAATTCACTCTGCCCTTACTTAGATATGTACTGGTGGATACACTCAAAGCTTCCTTGAGGATTGTCTTTGCCGAAGTTGGACAGATAAAAGTCGAAGTTATGAGAGCCATCAGAAGCATCTGTCGTTGGGATTTTAATGCGCTGAAGGGGCAGAGATAAGACCAAGTTTAATTACTTGAGTGCTAATATGGGTAATCATTAAAAAAAAATACTAATACTAGCTTGTCAAAACACAAGTGAGCTACCTAAACAGTAATTTAAGGCATCATAGTTTTTTTTTTTTTTGGCTGTTTCAAAAAGCAGCAATTATGCTGCCTTATACCTAGTTTTGGATAAATTTTAAGGTAGCATTGCATGTATCCTTTATCAAGTAGGCAATTCCACAATGCCAAGATGGCAGATGGAGTTGAGAGAAATTACGGTTATAAATTATTTTATTTTTCACTTACCAATAACTATTGACAAAAATAGTCATGCCTGATTACTAATCACCAGTGTTGTTAGTGTAATCTAAAACTATTAAAAACATTTTTAATTACATTGTAAAAGCTGAAATAAAATATAAATAATACATAAAAAATGTAAGCTTAAATTAAACAAATTAGAGCTGTTTCTGGCAACTAACTCAGATAAGTTTAAGTTGATGTACTAAAATTAAATTGATTGTGAAACTAAAATTAAAATAAATTGGAGCCAAATAGAAATATTAAACAAAACAAGAAAAACGAATAAAAATGACAAAAGCACATAACCACCACAATAAAATAACTAAAATGTAAACTAAAATTTAAAAAAAAGTGAATTCAAAATATTAACAAATACTACAATAGTATATAAATAATACTACAACAACACTTCTAATCACCTAGTAATTTCATATATTTATTTATTTTTTGTGTTTTTAAGAGTTTTTAGAATATCAACATGCTTATGCCAAACTATTGGAATCAATGGTTAGCATTAGTCAAGTCTTCTGTGCGGTTCTCACGAAGAGAACTATTTGCGATATGCTTGACTGACAGTTAAAGGAACTGCCGCCCATGTAGAGCGTTATAAATTACCTATCACCTATGAGGATCCATCACTGTTGATGGATGGTCACAGTGATTTTGCCAAGACAGACATGTTCCTGGATCAGCAAATTTTGTTGATCCTGGAACAACATTCTTGTCTAAAAATTTAGTCCTAACCCTATTCCTACCCCTAAACCTAACCCTACCCATAATTTATTCCTAAAATCAGAGGGAAATGATAGGTGAATAACACTGACGTAGAAGCACCTAACCCTGGTTGTAAGCCTAAACTTGACATAAACTGTAAACTTTTCCCTCAAATCTGACTGGTTGATTGGAATGTTGTTCCAATGTGGGATTGGAATGTTTAAAACATTCACATTTATTTGTATAGCGCTTTTCACAATACATATCGTTTCAAAGCAGCTTTACAGAGAATGCATGTCAACATTACATGATGTACTTAGTAAAAATCACGTTCACCGTTGATGGATGTTGCCTAAAAAGATAGCTACCTACATAGCAAGGCAGTTTTGGAACAGACTCATTGTGTCAGAACAGCCAGAATGCAGCACAGACACTAGTTAAATAGACTCTGTATTTAGAGAGAGTATTCATGAGCGTAAAACCGGAATCGTACTCGCCGACCCAGTATTTATAGTCACACGGCGTCTGAAGTAAACTACAGCATGGTGCGCAGGGTCAGAGGTTAAACAGGCGCTTTCACAGTGGAAAAGTGAGACACCTCCCAATAAAACCACAGAAGGCTAAGGGCTCTTAAGACACCAGGTCCACAATTTTAGGGTGCTTTGATGAGTAACTCCCAACATTCAGCCAGTGATGATACTCATTCAGATGCTGTAAAACTCCTATCAACACATCTATTCCACAAGCAATGGAAAGTCAACTTACCCCTTGAAGACCCTGAAAACGTATCGTCGCCTGTGAGGATGGTGCATTCTGGAAAAGATAAAACAAATTCATAAATTAAACTTGCCCCTGACAGCACACGTACATCTCAGAGATGTCTATTTGATGTTTACGTCCTGAAGACGTATTTTTTAGAGCGTTCTAGGAGTTGGACATTAAATAGACATTTAGAAAGTGTTAAGATGTTTATGATTTAGAATGTACGTAAAACTGACATCTTAAAAGGTGTTTCTTAGATGTTTGTACACAGCAGATGCTTTCCAGATGAAGCGCTCTTTACGTCTTGCAGACGCATGTGTGCTATCTGGGGCCACTAAAAAGTAATTTAATGCTCCAAAACATTAAATATAGATAACCATATGGGTATCTGATCATTTAAATTAAGAAAAACTATGAGGTTAGTGCAACTATAATGCAACTTCGGCATGCATAGGATACCAGCAAGACCTACTACTTCTCTCAAAATACCATATCCCTCAATGCAATGCACTCGACTTGAACTTCCATTTCCACTGGAACAGGCGTGATTTTTTTTACAGTACCATATTTAGAGTTCATTCTGTGCAGAATTCATTTCATTGTTAAAAGAACAGATGCACATACATAAACCAAACTCTTCACTTCCCTGCAACCATACACCTTTAGTTATATTCAAATACTGCCCAAAGCCTCCTCCATCTGTAAAGGCTTGTTTAAGCAGATAAGTTTCACAAGCCCCCACCCCCCCAAGCACACTTGCACACAGACTAGATCAGATCACATTACACAGGAGTACGAACAAGTACGATTAAGCTCTCTGATGATTTGGAAGCCTAAACCAGTGGTTTTCAACTCTTAAAAATGGGTTGCACATCTGTGTGGAGTCTAATGCTAAAATGCAAATAATAAAACTCCACTTTCCATATAATCGTGCATAATTAAGATAGTAAAATTCAGCCTTGACATACATTTGCATATTTTTGGGCAATGCAGTTCAGTCTAATTTTAATACATTTCAAAATCTGATTTGAACAACTTTTTGGTGCTTCGTTGAGTCGCAACTTGATGTTCAACATTAATTCTGCAGCAAAAACAACCTAAACCACAAATAACCACAAGCGACAGAAACAGGAATTGTAATTAAATCAGCTTCCTTAGTAAATTAAACATTAAAAATAAACACAGACGCACTTTTGCAACTTAAGATCTATTATCAACATTTAGTGCCATGCAAGAGATAAGGCACGGCTCCAGGATCATCGCTGAGGTTCACACATTCCCTGTCTTTGCCCTGACTGTCTTGTCCCATTGCCGAGAGATGAATAATGATTAACCACAAGCTCAGCTGAAAACGGTAGCTGGAAGACAAACAGATCTGGAACATGACAACATGACACTGTAAACACCAAATTCTGGTCAGTGAAGAAAGCTAGCTGGAGACACTTAAAGCATTATGTCTATTTTGCAGTATTATGCTAAACCTAGAGCAGGTATGGTACGGATGAAGTAAGTAATCCCTTACTACTATCCGATTAATATAGGAGGACGCTAAGCCCTGCAGGATATGATCACTACATTCTTTACACTAACGTGACACTTAATACACAACACGATTGTTATGTAACCTTCGGCAGCCTTTGAATATTTTGCCGTAACATTTTTTCAATCACGTTAGATATCGTCAACTGAACAGCATGTGATTTGCTCGAAAAACTAAAATTATTAAAAAGCATTTTTGTTAACTGAAATAAAGTTATATACTAAATATAGATATTAGATGAAAAAATTTAATTTAGGAAAGTTAAATGAATATTGAAATAAAAATATTTAACAAAAAAAAATAAAATAATAAAATTGACAAAACCACATAAAATTACTTAAACTAAAATTAAAATAAAAACAAAATATTAATAAATACTTTAACAGTGCAAGATAAAATCAACAGAATGGCACGTTTCGCTTAAGACTTGGCCTTACCGATGGTGTGTTGTAACATTTTGAGCGTCAACCAAACTGCAAGTCCTAATCAACAAAGACAAACAGTGCCAGTCTAAAGCAGCCAGGAACTTGATGGATTACTAAGCTAAATTTAGTCCCAAACAGGCTTCAAGGTTCAACTTACCTCTTTTGAGAGAAATTCCAAACAAAATTGGTTGACTTTAACTTAATAGGTGGCCCAGATCAGATGCAATGGGTGAATGTCCAATCATCCACAACCCAAAGCAAATCTTGGGCCTAAATGTTTAGCTGGATTTGGCCTTTCAGGGTTCGAACGAACCATCTCTATGAACCCGGTGCACAGTTTTTTTTCCCTTCTTTTTTTACAACGGGCCAGCTGTAGCTTTAAGTCAAACACTGCCTCGTAAGCACTTTGAGCAGCGTAGAGCTTTAAAAAAAAAAATCCAGACAATGCAGCTCTTCACTGAAGCTGCCTGATTTCTCCTAGTAAGCCAATAGAAACTCTTTCAGGCTTTTGAAATGATAGAAATGCCCAGAAGGTTTTTTTTTGTTTTATCAATTTCCTTATCTTAGTGACATAATCATAACAGATGTACACATCTAACTCATACACTGTACTACTACTCTCTTAAATGACCCAAATGGAAATAATTATACACATCATTTGTGGTCAAAACTAGTTTAGAAAGTTCATTAAAATTACATGGAAGGAAGCTGATTTATGTCCTATTAAAATGTTTAAGCCAAAGTAATGGGTTTCCCCACTTAGTCACATGCCACACATCAAATGCAAAAAAACTCCTTTCTGAAAAAGAATTAATTCTCTACTGTGTTTTTTAAAGATAAATATGTTTGCCTAGCACATAATACACAACGGTTATGGTATAAAACGACACAGTTTATCTTAATAAATCATTAAACTCCTCAGGTGTGTGTATAAGTCTTCTAAGCTAACTAGCTAGCTCAGCAACCATATTTAGACGTTAATTAAACAAACTTTGATGTTATTTGGTCTTATTGTGATTCTAAACCATGTTTATTTGGACTAAGAGCCATGACTATAAAAACAAAGAACAAAAATATCGCCACATTTATGAACTTAATCATTGTTGGAGGACTGCCAGCTAGTAACATTAGCCATGCTATCAGCTAGCTCAGCAAACTTTAATTTTCGTCAAACCCAAAGACTTTTTCGTATGTAACACGAAATATTTACTTTAAAGAGAATGTAAACTAACTAAAATGATCAAGATGTCGAAATGACAGACAGCTGAATAGACGTTATTCGTTCGTAGAGAAAGTTTTAACTATCCGTTAGCATTGTAGCTCATATTTCGAGGATAAAACACAATAAAACATACAACCTACACAACAATATAGCTTTTATCCAGTTAATATAAGCTTTATCAATCACTCAGACTTCATAAAATGTATTAAAAGTCATTAAATGTGATTTTTAGTGCTCAAATTACATGCAGAGAGTTCATAGCAGGTAATGGTGTGTTGGCATAATGTTCACCCCGTAGAGTCTTTTTTTCTTTATTAAAAACATTTTCCAATCAATTCTGCAAGGACATCAACCAAATGAAAACATGTGTCAACTTTTAAGAGCTGTTGTTTAGAGAGGAATAAAACAATTATTTGACACATCGAATGCCTTTTTGGGCGAGCAAGCTCTGGCTTTCCATTTCTCTCCATAAAGCTGTAAGTTTTCCAGCACTCACCTTACAGTTTTGGTAGTTTTCTAGCGCTTTAAAGGCTGATTCTGTCAGTTTGACATGTAAAACTGATATTCTGTCGCTCTTGCGGCCACAATTGAGTCCATATCTGCCATCCTCGCAGAGAGCTGCCATCATCTTCACCAGCCCTCCACCATAGTCTCTGTGACATACGTGCAAACTCTCTCTCTCTCTCTCTAATGCGGACAGAGGGAGGGACCTTAGCAAAAGTAAGTTCCTTTCCTCTCTTTTCTCTCTGTATTTTTTTATGTTAGAGGGGTTTCCTTGATATTTTTTCTCTCTATGCTTCTTCTGTTCCGCAAGTATCCCATAGTATAATGATGATCAGATTTATGCTGGTTATTTCCTCTATGCTTTATATTTGATAAATAAAAAATATATTAAAAATATAAAATTTTGGCCATTTTGAGTTTAATTATGGGTCATTAACCAAGCCCAGTTAGCTGATTGGTAGTTAACCCTGTGTCAGTTTCAAAATCAGGCTTATCAATTAATAATCAACATTTTTTTGTTTTTATTAAGCATTAATTCAGTATTACAGTATTACATTTATTATGTATTATATAATATTATATAATAATTGTCATTTAAATTCAGTAATTCTTTGCATTTAATTTGGTATCTTTAAATTGTATTATGTATTGTGTGCATGTGTGTGCGTGTCTATGACAAATCTTGCATACGTTTATGCTTATTTCCTCTATGCTTGTTATTTTATAAATACAAAAATATTAAAAATATATATAAACCGTATCTTGAAATGGCCTAATTATTTATAGACCAATTAATCTCTTGATATTTGGCCATTTTGAGATTAATTATGGGTCGATATCCATGATTAACAGTAGTGGTGGTATACCATTGCTGAATTCGTAACTGTATACTAGCATACTACTTTATTTCCGCCATAGAAAGATATGGTAAACATAGTATGAGTAATATATTAGTATGCGGTTACGAATTCAGCACGTGTTGTGTTTCAAAATCGGTCTTGGCAATTAATAATTAATTAACATTTTATGTTTTCAGATTTTTTTTGTTGTGAATTTGTTAAGTCTTACAATAAATATTCTATAATACGCGTTCATTTAACTACAGCGATTTAAAAAAATTTTTTTTACTATCATTAAATTGTATTATGCAGTTTATATTGTGCTTTCTAGATATCACACTGGACCTTGAAGAAAATTTTGTCATTACTTATTCACTTATTTTGAAGAATGTTGGTACACTGTAAAAAAAAAAAAAAAGTTTGTTTCAACTTAAAAAAGTACGGATCCCCGCACATGACATGCAGGAAAAAAATAGTAGGCTAAATCGTGCGCATGATTTACTTATTCGTTCCCTCAATTTACTAAATTGTGCATGGGCTTTTCTAAGTCGTTCCTTCAGTTTATAAATCGTGTGCACGATATGCTAATTCGTTCCCTCAATTTGCTAAATAGCAAATCATGCGCACGATTTAGCAATTCGAGGGAACGAATTAGCATATCGTGCGCACGATTTATTTATTTTTCCCTGCATGTCATTTGCAGGGCTCCGTAAAAAAGTATTTGTGCTGCCTTAAAATTTTAAGTTTATTCAACTTGAAATGTGAAGTTGTACTAAGTGACAACTTGGATATTTGAGTTGACTAAACTTAAAATTTTAGGGCGGCACGAACACTTACTTTTTTAGGTTAAAACAACACTTATTTTTTTTACAGTGTACCCAAGACAGTTGACGGCACCCACTGACTTCCATAGCAGGAAAAAAATCCTATGGAAGTTAATGGGTGCCGTCAACTGTCTGGTTACTATATCCCTTAAAGAAAGCTTCTGTTTTCCCTTCATTATTATAATGAAGTTTACAGATGAATTTGCTTGCGTCTTCTTCTGCACCCTTCCTGTAATTTGAAGGATTATTAAACACAAAAACTAAGATTTTATTTGCCAGCCGTCATACATACCGCTCCCTGTGTTTACCACTGTATTCCTGAAAACACTGCTATATGTCAAACAAGTATTTGGCTGGTTGGGTCCAACCTGCAAGTGTATTATTGCACATGTCTCAGTGTTTGTAAGTAGTACTAGACTGCAATCATCAGTCAATTGCATTAGGGTCATCATGAGTCATAGTTAGTCCATGGTTGCATCACTCATACAGTAATCTCCAGGAACAAGTTGAACAAGAAATAAAAGTTTCCAGAAATGATCGCTAGACTGGGTATTTTTACATGTAGGTGTGACGTACTATTGCATTATTCATATTTCAACAAACCAAGTCTAAACAAGTATTTTAATGAACTAAGTCTGAACTTATAGATCACCTAGACTGGATTCGGCCAAAGTGTCAGCTGAGAAGGTCAACCGCTTATTCGTTAGCCTGGCTCATTGTAAAACTTGTTTGGCAGCTTCTGGCTATTTTCCCCCAGCATGCACACCTGCTGTGTCTTAGAGTCACACTCTGGGACGGAGTGATTATGCAGAGTGTTTTGGTGTGGTGCAGTAGTTTTAGGCTGGGTGCAGGGAAGCCACTGTGAATCCTTGAGATTAGGCCTGCATAAAAAAAAGCCTACCACACCCTTGATTAAAAACTAGTTTATTTAGTGTTTAAAAGCAGCCCTGCAATGCATGCTGGTCCAGAATGCTACACAGACAAAGTAATGGGATTATATAAGATGTGTTTGTAAAGGGAACAGTCTTAAAGTGATTTTTAGCTGAACAGCTTGAGTATTAATTAAGTGGGTGTTAATTAGTTTCTCATCATGCTGATGCATCATCACCGCAATGGCTGAGGAGCGGAAATATTCAGGCACATTAAAGTCACCGCATCTGATTACATTTTCTCTGATTTCCATGGCATTGTTGACACATTGTCATGGTTGAATCCTGCATGACTGGACTGCTTTTTCATAAACCTCATTCCGCTCTGGAACACAGAATACAGAACAGATTGAAGCAATTAACTTGGTCACCTCTGATTAATGAGAGAAACCATGACTTAGTAGAGCTTCAACTAAAAAAAAAAAAAAAAAAAAAAAAAAAAAAAAAAAAAAAATTGTCTTCAAGCATGTAAATGCCAACATAACATTAAACAACATTTAAGACTCAACAATCATATCATTTTCGTCTATTTTTATTTCATAAACTTTACAAGAAACATCTGAAACAACATTGATTCTTAAATTAAACTAAAAATTCCATTAAGCTTTGCAAGTGTGAACGTAACATATCGTCCTCAAAGAAGTCTTTGTTTTTGGTTGTGTTTATCAACAGATATTTAACATTGTTCAAATGGGTGTGAATCTGTGCGTGTGTGTGCAGTCACCTCAACACTTTGAGCTAACTTTAGCTGCCTGCATTAGATTACAGTTAGATTGTGGATCTTTTGGCCTTAGTACTTCATGTGGGACTGAGACACATGTCTGTGTCCACAGGAAATGTGAGAGAAACCCACCTGGACAGGGTTGAAAAGGGTAGGAAAAATGGATAAACATAGCACAAGATAATGCCAATGCTGTTGTGAAGGCAAGAAAACAAACAGCATCAATATTCTAAAAAACAAAAAGATGAAATTAATTAATGTTCCAGGTTAAATAAAAGCAATACAAAAGCATATTATGCGTTAGCATGAAACTAATCAACTCATTTCATGAGTTTCACTACAGCAAAGGAAGTGCATTACTTAGAGCAAACTCCACCCATAGGAAACACATCAGTAACACATGAATCAGAAGTTCATTCTTTTAGAAAAGTATTTCCATCTCATATGGACCATTTAGACGACTTTAAAGATTAAAAAAAAAAAAAAAAAAAAAAAAATTTCCCACAAAATATTCTATCTAGTGCATGCAACCTGGCATCAGTCTGCAAAATGTCAAAGAATTTGATTAGACAAATGACATCCAGCTCCACCTCTCTGGATCTAATGGGTGGAGGGATTGAGTTATGATTAGGGTTAGGGTGTGGTTTGACCTTCTAGATCCACCCATTATGCTCAAATGACATCCAGAGAGGGGGAGCTGGACTTCATGCTCCACCCATGGCTCTGCAGTGAGCAGCCTCTCTGAGATATTTGAGATCGTTAGCAGATGATATATTGTATTGTTGACTTTGCATCTTTGTACTGCTGTAGCTAACAAGGCAGTCAGGAACATAAAGTTGGTAAGTAATAAGGTGAGTGGTCTCTAGCGTCAGATGAGCTCATGACTGAAGGAGTGTGTGTGCTCTATATAGTTCTGGTGACAAGGACTAGATGAGTTCCAGGTGTGCGTGGTTTGGTGCCAGAGAGGATGATGGGAAATGCAGTCTGTGACAATAACACAAACAGAAAGTGTTTTTTCCTCCCATTTATTTTGCTATCCTAGCTGTTCATGATATGTTAGTTGTATTTTCCTAGCCAACAAAAATGTTATTTTTATGTAATTAAAAAAATGTACATATATTTAAAAACATGTTATATATTATTTTTTATTAATATGTTATATAATATGTGAACGTTTTGCTAACGTTCCCATTAAGTTATAAAAACATTATTTCTGAATGATTTCTGAACATTCCAGATGTCCAGTTTTTTAAATGTTTTAAAAAAAAATCTTGCTAATGCATATGTTAAAGGTGCAATGTGTACATTTTAGCAGCATCTAGTGATGAGGTTGCGAACTGCAACCAACGGCGCTCACCCCTCCCTTTCGGAGAAGCTACGGTGGCCATCTGGCCGATACAAGACAAAGATGTCGTCATCTGAGACAGCAGAGAGTAGCCAGTGAAGCAATGAGGTTTCTTCTTATTTCTAACAAATAACAGTCTCTGCTTCTAATAAACCAAATGACTACTGCTACTACTACTATTTTGTGCGTATTCAATGTAGTGACAATGCAAGCTGCCTCTAAAAACACAAACGATTTAGAAGAACAACAACATAGTGAGTAAACGCGCACTGTAGAGTGTTTGTCCGTTTAGGGCTACTGTAGAAACATGCCGGCGCAAAATGGTGAATTAAAGGTGCAGTGTGTAAATTTTAGCGGCATCTAGTGGTGAGGTTGCGAACTGCAACCAACAGCAGCTCACCCTCCCTTTTGAAGCAAAATAGAGAAGCTATGGTGGCCGTCTGGCCAACACAAGTCAAAGATGTTGTCGTCTGAGACAGCAGAGAGTACGTTAGCCAGTCAAGCAATGAGGTTTCTTCTTGCTTCTAACAAAGAACAGTCTCTGCTTCTAATAAACCAGACGACTACTACTACTACTACTTCTTCTTCGTGCGTATTCAATGTAGTGACGATGCAAGCTGCCTTTAAAAACACCAACGATTTAGAAGAAGAAGAACATAGTGAGTAAACGCGCTCTGTTGAGCAGTTTGTCCATTTAGGGCTGCTGTAGAAACACGCCGACGCATAATGGCGACTTAACAAGCAAGGGGACCCGCGGTGTATGTAGATAGAAATGACTCATTCTAAGGTAATAAAAACATAACAGTTCATTATGTAAGGTCTTTATGGACCACTGAAAACATAGTTATGTATATTATATTGCATATCTGTCAATAGATCCTCCCAAATTTTACAAATTGAACCTTTAAGGGAAAATTCCATTTTATAATTTTGCAAACATTATGATACTTTTGAATGTTCTCTAAAAATTCTGAAACAAATAGTAATATTTAAAAAATGTTAGACAAATGTCAAATGTTCAAAAACAAATTCCATAAATGTGCTACATTTTGAGAACATCATTAAAGATCAGATAACTTTGAACTAACCATCTGTTAACATTATAGAAGAATGTTTCTTTATAACTAAAACTTTGCAAGAACTTTGCCAAAGTTCTAAGAATGTTCCCTCCGTTGTTATTTTAATCTAGCTGTGAACTATTTTTTTTTTTTTTTTTAACAAAAAGTCGAGAACCACTGCTTTTATGGTTGAAAGCCTGAAGGCCGTGGTCACACTAGATCAAGCACACAAAACTGCCGAAATGTGAAACTTCTTTGCATGAGCATGCGTTTCCGGTCTCTAGCATTCGTACGCATATGAAGTCAGTAATGCATATGGAAGTCAATAATGAAAAGTGTACTGTGACCGCCCCTAAACCCATCTAGCAACTATAAAAATTCATTGACCTTATTCACAGCAGCGCCATCTTCGATTTTTAACAGGAATTAAAGTGAGGCTGTGAGGGATAGTGGGTTGTACTGTTATTTAATGTGTTTTTTGATTGTTCTGTTGATGAAACACTGCAAAAATATCTTTTCAAGAAATTTCAGTAGACAAAAATCTCCAGACAACATGAGCTGTCTTCTAGGAGCTTTTTATAAAGCGGATGCCATTAAAAACACGGTAAGCCTATCCCTCACAGCCTTACTTTCATACCTGTCATGCCGGTGCTCTGAATAAGGTCTATTACTCTGTCAACACACTCAGTATGTACAATGCGCACAAAGTGCCATGCGAGGACACACAGAATGCTCCATGTCAGAACAGTCTGTCTCTCAGGAAGTACATGACGAGTTGTTTAAGTATACAGGTGATGCTGTTGTACTGCTTGTCAGTTCCTCTCTTTTAAAGGCCTTGATACTGCAAGCCCTGTTAATGTTTGACCATCATATGGAAATACGAGTGGCACCAGCTGCAATGGTTCTTATCACATGAAAACACTAACGTATGAGACTTATCTCCCAACAGACACTGATGGCGTGGCCGGTCTCATGTTTCAAAACAGAGGCAGGTCTCTTCTCAATAAAGTAAAATACTGGCCCATCTGTGTAATATTGAGGTCCATTCTTCAATAAAAGTCGATGCATATTTTTCACTCATTGAATTGTCCAAGAGCACATTTCTTCACACGATTTGAGATATTTTTCATGTCTGTAGCATGGTGATCGTTTTAGCAAGCAAATTAAATGAGAGCTGTGTCAAGCATTTTGCTAAAATCGTTCTTGAATTTTTGCAGTAAGTCCACAGGTTATTGAAATATCCAGTGTATGTTTGTCTGTATGAGAGAAATACTCATTTTAAGGCCATAATCTCCCTGGCATATTGTTGTTGTGGAGCTTCATAATCTTGCAAAGTCAATCTCAGCACATTTTCATAACTTCCAAACACCTTCCACATCGCCTCAGGCTGGACGGAATACCACAGCATTCTGATGATTCCAGAAAAATGCAAAATGCTTCCTTCTGAATGCAAAGCAGAAGATGAGATTTACAGTTTGAGAGAGAGAGAGAGAGGCCCTCCCTCCGTCATTTCCTCTTATTTCTCATCCCCACCAAGTCTCTTCTACACCTGTTCCATCAGTTTTATCCTAATGTTTTCTTTTCATTTTCAGACTCTTAACTTGACTTTTCCTGTTCTTTATTTTTTGTCCTCTCTGCTGGTTCTCTCACACAATATCTCTGCTTCTTTCTCATCATCTGACCGGTGGAATCTGTTTCTCTGGCTCTCGTCCAAAGCTGCCAGATTTGGAAGGAATCCGGGCGGAATAAACTCCAGGAGGACAATTGATAGCGAGGAGCAAAAGAGAATGAGAGAAATGAAGAGAGAGTCTAAAAGACATGAAATTGTAACCTGTTTCTTTTAAAAAGTAGACTATGTTAATGTAGCTAATGTTTCATAAATCCCACTGCATATTAAGCAAATTTTGAGCTTGTTAAAGGTAAAGTGTGTAATTTGGAGTGCAATTGCATATGTGACCCTGGACCACAAAACCAGTCAGAAGTCCCACGGGTATATTTGTAGCAATAGCCAACAATACATTGTATGGGTCAAAATTTTTCTTTTATGCCACAAATCATTAGGATATTAAGTAAAAATCATGTTCCATGAAGATAGTTTGTAAATTTCTTACCGTAAATATATCAAAAATTTATTTTTGTGAGTGGATATGCATTGCTAAGGACTTCATTTGGACAACTTTAAAGGTGATTAAATATTGCCAAGTATTGTCCTAACAAATCATACGTCAATAGAAAGATTATTTATTCAGCTTTCAGATGATGTATAAATCTTAATTTAAAAAAATGGACCCTTATGACTGGTTTTGTAGTCCAGGGTCACATATATTCAAAAAGGAGGTCCAAAATGTGTGAAGCCAGTTAAAGATTAATTTTTATTAAAAATAATTTTAATAAAAAAAATATACTATACAAAAATCTACTATAATATAACTGAACTATTTTGGATTTATATGTTGCAATATAATGAAATATTTGGTATTTATATGCTACTTACAAAACAAAACAAAACAAAATTCAGAATACACAGCTGTTTTGAATGGCTGTCGTTGGGTCTGTCGCCATTTTGAATTTAACGCAGATTAAAACGAGGCTGAGAGGGATAGACGAACGTAGTCTTTACAATGACACGCACTATATAAAGGTCCTAGATCACGTAATTTTCACAACTCATAACTTTTGAAACTGTTTTATGGAGTTTTTGTCTACTTAAAGTTTTTTTAGGATAGTTTCGTCAGCTGAACGATCGTGTTGTTGTTGTAAACAACATTAATCCATTGAACGCAGTGTATCCCTCACAGTCTCGTTTCCATTCCTATCAAAAATTAAATATGGCGCTACCCTACTCAGGTCTATCAATAGGGAAAGATGTTTTTTCAGACCAGAAGAGGCAAAACGGTGATCCAAATAGCTAACGCGTTTCCACTTTCCAGCCCTGACCTTTGCTGTTTTTAGTGTGCATTTTGCGTCACAAGATGGCGCTATGTTTCTTTATGAAATATCAAACACATCACCAGTCTTTAAAACAAGCATTGAGAATATTAAATCAAAACCTAAACAAATTCTGACAGACCATCAAAGCAAATTAAAAAAAAGCTTGCTTGATTAAGCCTATCTAAGTGTTCGTTTGATTGAATTGACGTTTTAATCACTGTTATGACCACAATAACAGTTCAGGGTGTGACTTGTTCTCTAATTGCGATAGTAATTTACTGATTTTATGTAATTGGGTTATTGCATGGCCTTCAGTAAGAATATATTGGCCAGTTTACAGTTTATTGAGGTATGTTTGGACATGCTTGAGGAACAGCTGTTAAAGCTCTCACAAACCAGAGGTGTTTGAATTATTAATGAAGTGTAGCAAGAAACGAACAAAGTATTCACTCTCTTTCTCCATGTATGTGTGTAATGTACTGTATGTGTCATTGAAAGAAAGCTATGCATCCATACAAAAGCATCTTTTGAACTTTAAAAATTAAGAATGATTATTGAGTCTTACACATGCATATATAAACAAAAAGTTTGCTTGCAATGTTACTGTTCAGTTTATTATGATAAAAGTCATTTCATATCGATATACATTAAACTATATATTTTGTAAACAACTTTGGACAGAAGTGTAAATTGGTATAAACACTAACCACATTGAATAATTACAAGGTGTGTGAGTGTAAACGGTCTATTTCTGTTGTCACTTTAACACATTCTATTGGATCAGTAGATCAGGCTAGAGTTACAGCCCACCAAACCTGGCCTTTTAAATATATTCAACTTTTGATAATTGACTTCACTCTGAAAAATAAAAATAATAAAAATTATGTGCTGAACCATGACAAACATTTATTAAATCATTTCTTCTTGACAAACTGGCATTTCCGGCAATTTCAGATTATACCTTTAAAAAATAAAAACAGAAATGTGGTTTCTGAATTACTTTTGCATTCAACTTAAAAGTTAACTTAAAATGATAACCTTTGCACTAGGTTGTGCGAAAATAGAATAAAGCATGAACATTCAAGCCTGTTTTACAAATGCGAATCACAGACAATCCCTTTCAGAGCATCATCACAACAGCTGGATAAAGTTTATTGGAAATAAGTCCAGAGACATTCAGGCTAAAGGTACAACAACATACTCATGAGAGACAGGTAGGAATTGCGATTTAGGCTTATGAGGTAAATAGTGATTTAATATATTAGGGTTCTATATAGATATTACTTTGTGTACTCTCATAAACTATGAACTCTTAGAAAAATAAAACTTTATCTTTGTTTTTATGAATTTTAAAATACAAAACCTGTTGATACATACTTATTTGCTTGGGATGTACAATTCACTTTTTTCATGAGCTTTAAAACCATAATTGAACTATTTAGAGATTATTTCTAAAGCAGATGTTACTAGAGAGAGCAGGGGAGAGGTACATGGTAACAGTTGTGCAAAAAAAGGGCAGAGAAATTTAGGCTTCAAGGTGTCCCACAGGTATATGTCCTCGGTACTGTACAGTTTACTGATGATAGTTCTCTAAGTATGTAAATGCTGTCATCCTGAGTGTTACGGTGATCTATAAACACTCAGTAGTGGAACCAGGTGTTACTGATGTCTTTTAGTCTAAAACAAGGTTTCCCAACCTTTTCTGTCTGCTAAACCACCTATATGACACTCAATTGTTTACTGGAAGTACTTGAGATTTTAAGTAATATTCTAAATTTTTAATATTTATTTAGTAAAATATAGTTACAGTTTTTGTTAACATTTTGTATTAGATTTTATTTTTTCCGTTTCACTTTAAAGGGTTAGTTCACCCAAAAATGAAAATTCTGTCATTTATTACTCACCCTCATGTCGTTCCACACCTGTAAGACCTTCGTTCATCTTCAGAACACAAATTAAGATATTTTTGATGAAATCCGATGGCTTGTGAGGCCTCCATTGAGAGCAAGTTAACTTTCAAACATTCAGAAAGCTACTAAAAACATATTTAAAACAGTTCATGTGACTACAGTTGCTCATCCTTAATGTTATGGAGCGACGAGAATACTTTTTGTGTGCCAAAAAAACAAAATAACGACTTTATTAAACAATATCTACTCATCACTGAACTAAACACGAATCTACAAATTACGAATCTTTTGTTTCAAATCAGTGGTTCAGTGTGTGTATCAAACGATCTCAAACTGCCAAAGCCACGTGATTTCAGTAAATGAGGCTTCGTTGCGTCATAAGTGTTTCAAAATTTCAATGGTTCACGTGACTTTGGCAGTTTGATACGCGCTCCAAACCACTGATTCGAAAAAAAAAAAAGATTCATAAAGCTTCGGAGCTTCATGAAGCAGTGTTTAGTTCAGTGACGAGTGCTAGATATTGCTGAATAAAATTGTTATTTTTGTTTTTTTGCCGCATAAAAAGTATTCTTGTCGCTTCATAAAATTAAGGTTGAACCACTGTAGTCACTATTGAACTATTCTGGGTGTTTGAAAGTGTAAGTTAACTTGCTCTCAGTGCAGGCCTCATGAGCCATCGGATTTTATCAAAAATATCTTAATTTGTGTGTTCCGAAGATAAACGAAGGTCTTACGGGTGTGGAACGACATGAGGGTAATTAAAGACAGAATTTTCATTTTTGGGTGAACTAACCCTTTAATTTTATTTAAAGTTTACATTTTTTTGTGTTTTGTTATTTTTATTCATTTTTTTTATGTCTATATAGTTTTTATAGATGTTTATTTATTAATTTTAGTTTATTTAATTTTAGTACTTCAAGTTTAACTAAAGAATGTTTTAGTTTTATTTCAGTTGATTTTTTTTTTTCAAGCAGCAAATTTTTAGTTTTTAGTTTTAGTTAATGATAATAGCCCAGGAGCAAATTTAGTCTTTTTAGCAAATTTCAGAATTTTAGACAAACACTGATCCCCTACAATACATAATTATTAGCTTTAATAATAAATTTAGTGATTTTGAATGGTTATGATGTTTTAATCATCCACCCAATTTAGAATAAAGTTAGTGTAAATCATTTTAAGTACTAGGTTAAAATATTTTTACAGGTATTTTACTACTTCGTGCACCTTTTATTTGGTAATTCTATTACAATCTCACAGACTCCCTGTAGTTCCATCATTAACCACCCTAGAGGTCCACAAACCAAGGTTGGGAAACCCTGCTCTAGAAAAACAACAGTATTTAATAAATAAATAAATAAATATTTTAGCTATCAATTTGACATGTGAAAAGTGTTTTTTTTACATCATAAAAGAACTAGGGACGAACTGAAATAGAAAGAGAAATTTGTGGCATCAGTCAAAAAGGTAAGTCGTTTTAGAGGCGGAAAGCAAGTCATTATATTTTGCTAAAGTATTAAGACAAACATTTATGTATTTGGAATAGTGTGCACTCACAAATCGTGCACAATGAGACAAAGAACGTGCATTAAGAAAGTAAATCGGGTCAGATTTGATTTCACGTCGACTTTTAAGGACTGATTCTGTGAAGAATGAGACTTTCCCAAATCTTTACAATTCACAATCATCATCTTTATAGTAGAATATTCTCATAACATCCAAATGTAAACGTTTTAATAGCATGCAAGTTGGTGGCAGTGAAGGCAACATGAGAAAAATCATCAAGAGGGCAAAGGGCAAGAAATGCCATGATTGGTCCTGTCATTGGTTTTATATCGTAGCAACCTGGTTCAAAACTGAGGGATAAATACAGCTGGCTGTTCACCACAGATATACAAACACTCACACTGACAGACACAGGCCGTAGAATGCTTATACTTGATAACTACATGTGCAGATAAAAACAAGCTTGTCTGGAAGAGAACAATATGCAACATTTCTCTTGGAATCTCATTTCATCCCCCTGAAGTTGTGTACCAGCTTACTTCCTATCTTGCCCCTTCTTCGCCCTGCTGAAAAGACTAGTTTGCCAGGTTCACCAGCTGCATTTTAGAAGTTGCGCTGCATAACTTGCTCAACTTTAATACCAAGACCAGTTTAACATGCTGTTTCACCAACAAAACCTTCACAATCCATTTTTTTCTGGTGAACAGCATGGCTATGTTGCTGGAAAGCCTAAAGGCCCCGATATACTTCAAACGAAATCAAAAAACTGCTGTGATGTCATTTCAAACAAAATCAGGCCAAAACGAACATCTAGAGTTTGCTTACAATCAGGATGTTCGCTAACAGTATAGCACTGCAAAGGTTTTTTTGAGCTTTTTTTTTACCTCAAAGCGAAGAATGAAAAAGAACCTCGCCGTGAGTATATCGAGGCCTTAAGCTGGTCTTTTCAGCAGGGCATCCAGCTTCTTTTACCTACTCTTCCTGTCCCTCCGCTGGTCTCATTGCTGGTCGTCTCCGATCATGTCAAACAGCGCCTGCAGCAGCCGGTCGTCTCTGTGCCTGTACGGTTGGGCTCTGTAGAAGTTGTCGCTGTAGTCACTGAACAGGCCGTTCTCGGAGCCCCGGTAGCGGTTCAGCTGGTCGAGGGCCTGGTACAGCTTCTGCGGTGGGATCCTCTCATGCTGAAAGGTTTTGGGAGGAGCGTGCGGAGGAACCGCCGGCGTCTGCCTGTTGAAGGCCGACTGGAGGAGACGCAGCAGGGCTAGATTGGCAGTGGAAGGGCCTGGAGCAACTGCGGGATTTTCCTCTGGGGCACCGATAGAGGCAGCGGAAGGGAGTGAGTCTGGATCCACCGGACTTGAAATTTCAGGTTTGTGAGCTGGAGTCGGGGGTTCCTGCTATTCAGAGAGATAGGAAATTGAAGAGATAAGACTGGAGGAATTGCATACCACTTCTTTCCAACAGGTCCATCAGATGGTTGAAAATAACAGAAGACAACAAAAGCATGCATACGCAATTAATGCAATTTTTGAAGTTTGATGTTTGGCCAGAGAGCACTGCTGGGGAAAGTTACTTTTAAAAGTAATGCACTACAATATTGCGTTACTATCCTAGTGGCTAGTTCCTATAATTGAGTTCTTAGAATTATTCGGTACGAAAGTCCCTATTTTTCTCACCTGGGCTGGGCTTGCTTGTTAGTTTTTTAATAACAACAGTTATTCTATTTTTGGCAAATGTAAAGTCCCTTTCACACCAAAAGTGAAATGAATAAGCTTCAGGCTGATCACATATGTAATGTTTATCTAAATTAATTTTTGCTTATTAGTATGGTTGAATTAGATCATTGAAGGTCAGCAGCAAAGACACTGATTAATAAAGTGAGATTAAATACATGAAGTATATTTGTTTAATTTAATATATTTAATTATTGCAGGTTTGTGTAATATTTTTTTATTTTGCATTAAAAATAAAAAAAATTTTAGTTTGCATTTCACTGTTTTTATTTATTTTGATGAATGCTGAATCAGTTTTTGTGCGAGATGCTCACATTTAGTCTAGAACTACAATAACCATCATGTTCACACAGCACCTCTGAACTTACCCCCGATTTCTTTCAACATGGGGACAGGAGAGCTGTCAGTCAATACATGGGAAAAAAGTAACTTGCGTTACTTATTTGAAAAAGTAACTCAGATATTTTGTTGTAAATTTAAAAGCAATACGTTACTTTACTAGTTACTTGAAAAAAGTAATCTGATTACATAACTCAAGTTACTTTTAATGCGTTACCCCAACACTGCCAGAGACTGCTTGAATTGTAACATTCAGTATAGCAACCGTAGACACATTGTAAATACGTTATTGAAATGTAAATTTCAACAAACATTCTTCTCGGCATCTCGCCACCTTGGAATTATAAGATTCTATCTGCATTCTGAGAAGTTTTGAGATATTGAGCTTCAAAGTTTTTGCATCCCATACTCCTTTATGGTTAGACCCTCTTTGTTTTTTAAAAAAAAGTCCCAAAATGTACACAACTTAAAAAAACAGAATAAGAATATGTGAATAACTCAATCTTGACAAAAATGTCAGATATAACCTTATAATTCCAAGGTGACGATCTTCTAAAGTTTGGTTCCCTTTCTGACCTTGATCATGTCTTCCATCGGTTCCACTCCTCTGCGATCGTTTTGTACAGCGTTGTAGGGCGTGTACACTCTCGCCTTCTTCATGTGCTCAGGCTTCTCAGATGTCCCGTGCAAAATCAACTTCCAGCTAAGAATCTGACCCTCATTTTCCATCCGTCCTGACTGTTAGTGAGAGAGAGAGAGGGAATAGAATGTGATTAACAGGCGCTCCATGTGCATTTGATATTTGTTTGCAGAGATGCTGGTATATACCGTATCAGTAATCTTCAGGGTCCAAGTGCCGGTGGGATTCTCTCCCCAGGTGTGCACGGACATGAAGGCCCAGTTTCGGAAACCATTGGATGATGTGTCCCTCTCTCTCTCCGCCAGCAGGACTGTGGTGGTACCTAATGGTACAAACCCAACAATCAGTCTTCTCATTCCCAAATGTGCACATGCTAGTGTGTTCAAGTTTGTATATGTCCCACCTGATGGAGACGTCAACGTGATGTGGAGGTCTCCTCTCCGTGTGTACTCAATGCTGACCTCCACCTGCACATGCTCTAAGGACACGACAGAATTCGCCTGTCCTGCGCAGGACTTAGTGGGGATCTCGATGGATATCTCACCTGCAGCCTTCAATGGTCTGTATACAAAAAATGTGTTACAGTGTAAATACAGTGAAACACATTTTTTGTTGCAAAAAGTGATTAATGTAGCTCGACAGGCAAAGAATGGTGTTAGCGATGACAAGATTCACAGGAAACACACAGGCTGTGTTGGGAATGGAATACTAGTGTACTTCTTACCACACAGTGTGCAGTATGCACTAAATATTTTTGGTAACACTTTATTTTACAGTGCCGTAGTGCCGTTACATGTTACTACATGTACTTACTATAGTAATAACAGTAAATTATGCATAATAACAAGTAACTAACTCTAAACCAAACCCTAACTGTAACTCTATAGTAAGTACATGTAGTTAATTAATAGTACTCAATACTTATTTGAGTGATTACAATGTGACTACGGCACTGTGTAAAATAAAGTGTAACCATATTTTTTAATAGTACACATTATACAACATTTTAAGCAGTAAAATGCGACAAATACTAACAAAGATAAAATGTACTTGCCACATTATTGTACATACAAACACTTTCAAAAGTTTGGGGTCAGTAAAAATGAATACTTTTATTCAAAAAGGATGCATTAAATTGTTCAAAAGTAAAGACGTTTACATTGTTTAAAAACATATTTCAAATAAATGCTAACAGCACAGCTGTTTTCAACATTGATAATAATAAGTAAATGTTTTTGAGCAGCAAATCAGCATGTTAAAATGATTTCTGAAGGACCTTGAAGTCTTCAGTAATGATGCTAAAAATTCAGCTTTGCCATAACAGAAATAAATTACATTTTAAAATAATTTTTAAAAATAAAATGTATTTTAAATTTTAACAATATTTCACAATATTACTGCTTTTTATTTTTATATAATAAATGCAGTCTCGGTGAGCATAATACTTCCTTCAAAAACATAAAAAAATTGATTATTTTTTCTACATTTTTGTGTATTATGGCTCTATCTAGACAGATTTTTCTCGTATTAACAATTTAGAAAATGATGCCAAAACATGCTATTATCATCAGCTTCGATCGTGGAGTTAGAAAATTAATGAAGGGATTTTTCTACCCACTGTTCCCTAGACAGATATGCATGAGCGATATGAACTGTAATCCCTGCAGATTACATTGAAAGGCACAGAATTTGCATCAAACAAGAACCATGGTGATAATGCACACCAAATGTTAAAACAAGGGCAGATGGTTGGATGGATGGGGATGGATGGATGGATGGATGGATGGATGGATGGATGAACATACACTAGCTGGGAGCCTATTTTGTGTCCCTCTCTCAGTGTTTTAGATAAGATGTAGCAAATACCAAAAATGCCATGTACTTTACAACTGGCATTTTTGGTATTTGCTACACCTTATGTATTTTGTGGCATTCTATAAACAACATTATAATGTGTGTCGTGACATTTGCATTAGGACATTCGGGTATCTGGAAATTCAGTTCCAGGAAAATGAAACATCTGTTCAGGTGCAGTTTTTCTAGCTGAGCTTTGTCTGAACACTAAAGCTTCACAATCTCTAGAGTTTTTATGACGTAAATGTAGGTGGAAAAACAACGCTCTGTTTATTTAGTAAAAACTGGAATGGATTCCAGTTCTAATTTCCCAAAATATACCTTCCTATTAAATCCTTCAGTAGGAATTACAAAAGCAGTTGTAAAGAACAAACAGATGGGCGTATATGCACATGCACACACAAACACACACACTGGATCTATTGCATTAATGTGGCTATTAATGAATTGCCATAGATGAGCACAGTAGCAGATGGCAGGAGATCAGGCTGGCTTTGTCTTCCATGCGTGAGGTGCAACAACACTGCCTTGTCTCTGCTGCAAAAAGCTGAATTTTCTGATCCTAACATCTGGAAGCAATCTCACCAAACTCTACCTTGGTTGGAATGTCTCATCTCTGACGATGCACTGTTTCTTCTCCGGAACATGCTTCCAGACCATGGGATCAGCCAGGTCCACCAGAGCTTTGGCGTTCAGGAGGCCAAACCCAAACCGACTGTTGACCATCAATCCAGCTCCGTTCCTTTTCCAGCCTGGGTTATTGGCCAGGGGGTCAAACTCAGACGTCCAAACCACCAAGTGCTGAAGGTCTCGCCAGGTGAGATCAGGACTAGAGTGGAGAGCAAAAGAATACATCCACATCTCTATTAATCGCACATCAAATTTGGTTGAGAAATTACTCCCAGAAGATAATTTAAAATCATTATTGCGTAAAGCATCAAATAGACATTACAAAAAGTAGCTTCATCAAGAAATATTTTATTTAATTCAACAGAATTTATTACACTTTTGGACCATGAGGGCGAGTAAATGATGAATGAATTTTCATTTTTGGGTGAACTATACCTTTAATGTTTTTTTTTTATTACTATGGAAATATGAAATTATTTTTTAATGAAATTATACTCTAAATAAGAAAATAAAACTGCCAGTAGGTGGTGATTAAGTCACTGAGTCATTCGTTCATTCGATTAGTTCAAATGGCTGATGAATTCAGGAGTGAAGTAACAGACCGATTGGTGTATGACATCAAAGTACCGTGAGAACTCTGTCTGGTTTTGAATCGCTCTCACGGTACTTTGAAAACGGGGATTCAGAAATGAAATGCCGCTGCGTGTTGCTCAGTTCTGCTTTGTCTTTATATTTTCGTTGGCAAAATTGAGCAAAACAGACAATTTTGTATATAAAATAACACAAAATTAACTTCTTATTTATTGAATTGTATAAAATCAGTATCACATTTGCACTCGTGCTATTCTGGACAGAAAAACTGCACTCGTGTGATATTGCACTTGTTGCTCATGTGATAACTATATCATATGATGGAAATATGAGACAAAAACTCAAACGGGGCTTTTTTTGCCCCTTTTATATATATAAACTTTTAAACATTTTAACTAACTGAATATTGCTTGTTCCACGGCTAACCATGTTTTAACCATATTCATACTTTTTAACTAAATACATTTAATAGTTTTCAAAATTAACAAAGTTATGCTGATTCTAAACAATTGCATTTTGAAAGTATGATTATTTAAATAAAATAAAATGTGAATAATTAATAACCTATGCCATGTTTTTTTTTTTTTTTTTTTGAGTGCAGAAATCTTACCTGTTTCTTAACCGTTTTAAGTATAACTGATAAATATGCATGACATTAAGTTTATTTTAAAAATGCAATTCAAATTCTTCAAATCGCTTCATGTATTAATAATTAACTCTGAAAATTGATGTGAAACCAATCAAATTCTACAAATAATACAGCATACAAAATACAAGATGTTTGACATACTTTTGCTCCAAAGCCAGTGCAAATATCCCAGCAGCCAATGGGGCAGATGCAGACGTGCCAGTGTGTGTCTCTGTGCATTCATTGTGCAAATCGGCGCTAGTCTGCAAGACAACCAGATAAAAGATTAAATGTCAACACAACAAACCGATTGAGAAAAAGCAAACACACCAACCAAAAAACACCCAAAAACTGTCAGATAATCTGTTTTTATTAGTTCTGTCAAATTGATTAATCACATCCAACATAAAAGATTGTGTACATATATATATATATATATATATATTTACAAATTTTAATTACTCGCATCTAACATAAACAGCACTAACTGACAGTGCTGCAGCACAAATTTTTATTGATCTTCTTTGTATCAGTCATTTGATACAAAGGAAAGAAAAAAACAATATAATAACTGCGATCATAAGAGAAAGAAAACGTGTAAGTGAAGACTCACTATTCTCTGGTCCGTGTAGTCTCCGCTGCTGTAGGCCGTGGCCAGCGTAGAGGAGCATTTTTCAGCGTACCACGGAGACAAACCCTGCTGAGACGCGCTGCTGATGGAGATTGTGTACAGACTGTCTGTGTATCCATCACAATCACAGTTGTCGCCCTGACGCCCACCGTTACCAGACGCCCAGACGAAAATGGAGCCCTTCCCACCACGCCCCTATATTAAAAACAATTATTTAGAGATTATTAGATTATAATGGGTTTATGTTAAGAGTTACACGCCATAATCACAGTGCATTAGCTGGGTGGTTGCTAGGGTGTTCGGTTTGGGTGCTCTTTCGATTTGGTCCAGTAAAACCAGTTCCCACACTTCTTACCTTCTGGATACCGTACTCAAAAGCTTTTTGGGCCAGACGCCCGGGCCCCTCCACGGTCTTCCCGTCATCATTAGGGCCCCAGCTAGCACTGTAGATGTCCACGTGTTCAGGGTTAAAGCCGATCGAACTGGCTTCAATGGCATCTGTCACGATTCCATCTAGCATTCGTATTCCTGCAGATAGGAAGCACAAAAGATGACCTTCATGAAGAGGACAAAACAATCTACTGTACAAGTGTTTGAATGGTGACGATTAAATGTGCTGCTGATGTTATGATTCACTAAAGCTTATATGTCCAAGTGGATATGGACAGGTGGATTATGTACATGTATGACTGGTTGTACAGGTCAGTGCTGTTATGTAATCATCTCATTGTTGCTGGATACAAACACCTGACTGGTAAAACCAGAGAACTAAAGATACCAAAAGTGAACAAACACAGCGTGACAACACACACCTCCCACTTTGGAGTTGTAGGCCACTCCGACGCCACATTTGTTGTTGTCTGCTTGCATGGCAATCTCTCCAGCACATCTGGTACCATGCCTGAGGGCATACAACAGAGAATAGGGTTACAATTCTGTTCCATTTAAATTTAATATAGCTGGCATGTTCAAAACCCAGTATATCTAAATTTGTAGACCAAGACAGATTTGCAAACATGGTTACTGAGGGGACTGGTATGTTGTTGCTAGCATCTTAGTGGTTTTTAGGGCATTATTACACTCTTTGGTATTCTGGATGGCTGCTAGGTGGTTGCTAGGGTGTTCTGGCTGGTTGCTAGGTGGTTTCTAGTGTGTTCTGGGTGGTTGCAAGATAATAGTGCATTTTGGTAGTTGCTAGATGGTTGATAGTGTTCTGGGTTGTTGCTAGTGTGTTCTAGCTGGTTGCTAGGTGGTTTCTAGGGAGTTCTTGGTGGTTGCAAGATAATTGCTTGTGTGTTTTGGTGGTTGCTAGATGGTTGCTAGTGTTCTGGGTGGTTGCTAGGGTGTTCTGGGTGGTTGCTATATGGTTGTTTTTGTGTTCTGGGTGGTTACAAGATAATTGCTACTGTGCTTTGGTGGTTGCTAGATTTTTCTGGGTGGTTGTGTTCTGTTTGATGCTAGTGTTCTGGGTGGTTGCTAGGTGGTTGCTAGGGTGTTCTGGTTGATTGCTAGGTGGTTGCTAGGGTGTTCTGGGTGGTTGCTCTATGGCTGTTATTGTGTTCTGGGTGGTTGCAAGATAATTGCTACTGCTTTGGTGGTTGCTAGATGGTTTCTAGTATTCTGGGTGGTTGCTAGGGTGTTCTGGTTGGTTGCTAGGTGGCTTCTAGGGTATTCTGGGTGGTTGCTATATGGTTGTTATTGTGTTCTGGGTGGTTGCAAGATAATTGCTACTGTGCTTTGGTGATTGCTAGATGGTTCTGGGTGGTTGTGTTCTGTTTAATGCTAGTATTCTGGGTGGTTGTTAGGTGGTTGCTAGGGTGTTCTGGTTGATTGCTAAGTGGTTTCTAGGGTGTTCTGGCTGGTTGCTAGGTGGCTTCTAGGGTGTTCTGGGTGGTTGCTCTGTGGTTGTTATTGTGTTCTGGGTGGTTGCAAGATAATTTCTACTGTGCTTTGGTGGTTGCTAGATGGTTGCTAGTGTTCTAAATGGTTACTAGGTGGTTGCTATGGTGTTCTGGGTGGTTGCTAGGGTGTTTGGCTGATTGCTAGGGTGTTCTGGGTGGTTGCTCTATGGCTGTTATTGTGTTCTGGGTGGTTGCAAGACAATTGCTACTGTGCTTTGGTGGTTGCTAGATGGTTGTTAGTGTTCCGGGTGGTTGCTAGGTGATTGCTATGGTGTTCTGGGTGGTTGCTAGGGTGTTCTGTCTGGTGGCTAGGTGGCTTCTAGGGTGTTCTGGGTGGTTACTATATGGTTGTTATTGTGTTCTGGGTGGTTGCAAGATAATTGCTACTGTGTTTTGGTTGTCGCTAGATGGTTGCTAGTGTTCTGGATGGTTGCTAGGTGGTTGCTAGGGTGTTCTGGATTGTTGCTAGGTGGTTTCTAGGGTGTTCTGGGTGGTTGAGGTGGTTGCTAGTGTCCTGGATGTTGCTAGGTGGTTGCTAGGGTGTTCTGGATTGTTGCTAGGTGGTTTCTAGGGTGTTCTGGGTGGTTGAGATGGTTGCTAGTGTTCTGGGTGGTTGCTAAGGGGTTGCTTACTGGTCCAAAACACAAGATATATTTATCTTTATGAGATGTTTTTAACCATTTAATTGTCTGCCAAGTGAAAATAATAAA